>NC_047107.1:57039263-57226213 GCF_902500255.1 Thalassophryne amazonica | reverse complement strand
ATAAAAAGGGTCGGTTATTATCTAAGAGACCTCGTATGTATATATATATATATGTATGTATGTATGTATGTATATATATGTATGTATGTATGTATGTATATATATGTATGTATGTATATATATGTATGTATATATATGTATGTATGTATGTATATATATGTATGTATATATATGTATGTATATATATGTATGTATATATGTATGTACAGTAGTGTTCAGAATAATAGTAGTGCTATGTGACTAAAAAGATTAATCCAGGTTTTGAGTATATTTCTTATTGTTACATGGGAAACAAGGTACCAGTAGATTCAGTAGATTCTCACAAATCCAACAAGACCAAGCTTTCATGATATGCACACTCTTAAGGCTATGAAACAAACTAAAAACTATTATGTTCAAACTGCTTTTTTAGCAATCCTGTGAATTACTATACTAGTATTTAGTTGTATAACCACAGTTTTTCATGATGTCTTCACATCTGCGAGGCATTCATTTTCTTCGTTTGGAACCAAGATTTTGCTCATTTACTAGTGTGCTTGGGGTCATTGTCTTGTTGAAACACCCATTTCAAGGGCATGTCCTCTTCAGCATAAGGCAACATGACCTCTTCAAGTATTTTGACATATCCAACCTGATCCATGATACCTGGTATGCGATATATAGGCCCATCACCATAGTAGGAGAAACATGCCCATATCATGATGCTAGCACCACCATGCTTCACTGTCTTCACTGTGAACTGTGGCTTGAATTCAGAGTTTGGGGGTCGTCTCACAAACTGTCTGTGGCCCTTGGACCCAAAAAGAACAATTTTACTCTCATCAGTCCACAAAATATTCCTCCATTTCTCTTTAGGCCAGTTGATGTGTTCTTTGGCAAATTGTAACCTCTTCTGCACATGTCTTTTATTTAACGGAGGGACTTTGCGGGGGATTCTTGCAAATATATTAGCTTCACACAGGCGTCTTCTAACTGTCACAGCACTTACAGGTAACTCCAGACTGTCTTTGATCATCCTGGAGCTGATCAATGGGTGAGCCTTTGCCATTCTGGTTATTCTTCTATCCATTTTGATGGTTGTTTTCCTTTTTCTTCCACGCGTCTGTTTTTTTTTTTTTTTTGTCTATTTGAAAGCATTGGAGATCATTGTAGATGAACAGCCTATAATTTTTTGCACCTGCGTATAAGTTTTCCCCTCTCCAATCAACTATTTAATCAAACTACGCTGTTCTTCTGAACATCTTGAACGTCCCATTTTCCTCAGGCTTTCAAAGAGAAAAGCATGTTCAACAGGTGCTGGCTTCATCCTTAAATAGGGGATTCACACCTGTTTGTTCCACAAAATTGATGAACTCACTGACTGAATGCCACACTACTATTATTGTGAACACCCCCTTTTCTACTTTTTTTTTTTTTTTTTTTTTTACTAATAGCCCAATTTCATAGCCTTAAGAGTGTGCATATCATGAATGCTTGGTCTTGTTGGATTTGTGAGAATCTACTGAATCTACTGGTACCTTGTTTCCCATGTAACAATAAGAAATATACTCAAAACCTGGATTAATCTTTTTAGTCACATAGCACTACTATTCTGAACACTACTGTATGTATGTATGTATGTATGTAGGTATGTATGTGGGTGTGTGTGTGTGTGTCGTTGAAGGACTAACTGGAAATAGAAGAAATAATTCTGTCATTCCTGAAACGTGGCAGTGTAGCAGCTGGATAATTACATTTGTTCCGTGAGCTTTCCAGTGTGCTAACAGACAGTTTAGTAAATGATGGAAATGAGCAAGTGCGTTCTCATTTCCTTTATCTTCTCATTATTTTCCTTCTGCAAAGTCTTAACCCGAACACTGTTGCTCATCTCCAACGCAAACCTGCCTCCTGATCGGTTGATTTCACTGTCATCTCTTTCCCTGTGAGTCAGCAGGAATGTGAGGAATGACCCGTGTGAGGATAGGACTTTTCCTTCCCAACTCTCCTCTGCCCATTTTTAGACATATGATGCCAACCTTTCTCTTTGTGTTTTTTTTCATCTTGTCTCTCGTCTAACGTCTGTACTTTCCCTTTCAGCCATCTCTCAAATCCTTCATTTATGTGTTTTCTCCACCCTCTCGTTCCTTTCAGCCAGCTCAGCACTAAATTTCCACAAATTGCAGTACATAAGGAGAGATCCGCTGAGCTCGTGCAGTCCAGACTGCATATTTTGCCAAACCAATGTGAGACCTCAAAACCACTGGACCTCTTCATCTCTTGTGAGAGCCCCCTCTCCTTTTCCAAACCCATCATCCCCCTTTTCAACCAGTTTGACAACCAGATCCAGTTCCTTTTTTTAGGAGAAGGTCGTCGGCTCTGCGTGTCAGCGTGATGTATATCAGGGCGGCTCTTCTCGGCATGTGTTGACAGTTTGCTATTCGCTGCCCCAAAAACAAAGCTGATCTCTGTCTCATAAGTAAAGGCTCCATTTGACCTCTCTGCACAAACATGCATAGTTGTTATCATGCTTTTTTTTTTTTTTGTACACTTACTCAAAGCATTGACGTAGTTTAGAGTATTCTGAGAGGGGTCACTTCATCAGGCCTTCCGCAGAATGAAATACGAGACAAGTACACAAGGGAACCAAACACCTGAATAACAACTGTGCTTCTTTCTCTGTTTCCCATCCTTCTTTCTCAGGTGGTCCTGCCTGTGCACATTATTGAGGTCACATCACTCATCATCACCAAGCTATGAATAATTTCTGAAGCCCTGAATGGTGATCCCCCATGACCCCGTAAATTCTAGTTATGTTTCCTACCTCTCAATCGTGACTCTGATTAGGCTGCTGTGATTGGATTCCTATGCAAACCAAGAGAAATCACAGGTGGTACTCTCCTGAACTTAGGCGGATTAGGTTGGACAGTTGTTGCATGTTTAGGAGGGCCGATTGACCCAAAATTGGCCCAGTATTATAAATGACTACCTTATTGTACTTTGTGTTTGGTGAGATTAATTACAGAGAGCTGCTGAAGGAATTCAGCTCTGCTGCAGTGCTTTAATTAAAGAGCCTGAGAGCTCTGCACTCTACTCATTCACAACCCTCTGCTCAGTCAGGACAACGCCTGTAATGAAGGAATTTTACAAAACAGTATAACCGCAGATATTCCTTTTTTTATATGTAAATAAATGTAAGCGCAACTGGATGAGGTGTTTGGTGCCTCTGCCATGTCCTGGAGAGATGTTCTTGTTTCCAGTCACATTTCTTTGCTTTGCTTTTAGCAGGATTACTTAAAAACTGATGAGTTGACCTTTCATCAAACTTCTTCTAAGGGGTGAAACAAGGGATAAGGAAGAGCCCATTAATTTTTAGGTGACAGTGTGGATCCAGTAATTTGTTGTATTTTATTTATTTATTTAATTTTGCCTTCTATAATATTGCAAAATGAGGTGTTTTTCAATATTTTCATCAGTTTCATCAGTTTTTCATGAAACTTGAAATTTGGAGCAGATCCAGATAACATTGTGAGATAAGGTGCTTCTTCTCTTTTTCATCTGTTTCTCAAACTCACAAACTATATAATAGAGAAAATTAATGTTACAAAATGACACATATAAACAGATATTGTAATCCAATTACATTTTTTATGCAAATCTGATTGGTTAACCACGTGAGATTTCAGACTGTATAATATTGGGGTAACGGTGCCAAAATTTTCAACCATTTCACATTTGGATGTATTACTCCGTGCCCTGACCTGTGTTCTGACGAGATGTTGTTCCTGTCGAATATCATTGTGCAGTGGTGGGGAGGATGCAACTGCGCATGTATGCGCAGTATTGTCGGGACGTGGAACTGTCAATTTATGCCACGAGACGGACAATTCAAGAGAACACCGGCTGTGCGCACTGCTAGCTATTAGCGCTGTTAGCTGAGAGCGAGAGAAAGTCGCATACAGATGCCGTAGAAATGGGTGAATTTAAGCTTCCATACGAAAGTATTGATGTGGATTCTGATAAAGAATTACTGTATCACATTTGGTGGATTTGATGGATTTTCATGTTTAATGGATTACTTCTCTCCCTGACCGCTGTTGGAACGATGCTCCTTCAGCTCAATGGTAAGTCTCGCTGACCGAATTACTTACAGAAAAATAAACCGTGCAAACGATGGAATTGAATTAGAATGGGAATAACCCCCTTGTGTCTGATGATTTGCGAACATTCATGCTGTTATATGGTTGCAAATAGCCGTTTTACGGCTCCGCTAACGCGTTGCCGTAAAACTCCTTTATACTGGCTCCACTTATGTGTCACCGGTAAAGCTCTGTTTATGACCGTATAACCAGACTGGCTACACTTTCTAATTCAACTGAATGGAAAAGTCCATGATTTTGATGACTAATATACAACAACAATAATGCATGTATTTATAACAACTAAGACTTCATTTATTCACCATTACTCTGTTTCCTAGTTTTACTATTATAATTATGCACAAAGTGGAATTGATTAGGCATACAGTGTATCCAGAAAGTATTCACAGTGCTTCACTTTTTCCACATTTTGTTATGTTACAGCCTCATTCCAAAATGGATGAAATTAATTTTTTCCCCTCAAAATTCTACTCACAACACCCCATAATGGCAACATGGAAAAAAAATCACATGTGCATAAGTATTCATAACCTTTGTTCAGTACTTTGTTGATGCACCTTTGGCAGCAAGTCTTCTTGAATATGATGCCACAAGATTGGTGCACCTATCTTTGGGAAGTTTTGTCCATTCCTCTTTGCAGCACCTTTCAAGCTCCATCAGGTTGGATGGGGAGCGTCGGTGCACAGCCATTTTCAGATCTCTCCAGAGATGTTCAAATGGATTCAGGTCTGGACTCTGGCTGGGCCACTCAAGGACGTTCATAGAGTTGCTCTGAAGCCATTCCTTTGATATCTTGGCTGTGTGCTTAGGGTCATTGTCCTGCTGAAAGATGAACCGTCTCTCTAGTCTGAGGTCAAGAGTGCTCTGGAGCAGGTTTTCATCCAGGATGTCTCTGTACATTGCTGCATTCATCTTTCCCTCAATCCTGACTAGTCTCACAGTTCCTGTCACTTGGTTTCTGCCAAACATGATGTCTGGTATTCATGCCAAATAGCTTGATCTTTGCAGTTATACTTACCTCCGCCAAGGAGGTTATGTTTTCGGTAGCGTTTGTTTGTTTGTCTGTCTGTCAGCAGGATAACTCAAAACATTTTGAACGGATTTTGATTAAATTTTGTGGAGTGGTTGGAAATGACAAGAGGAACAAGTGATTAAATTTTAGTGGTGATCCGGATCACGATCCGGATCCCGATGCTAATGCGTTAGCATGTCTATGGCATTTTCAGTGTTAAAAGTTAGTATTAAGCAGTTGCAGCTGTCATCATGTTCGGGTGCATTTGTTTTCAAATTGTAATATTTCTTAAATTTATTTTTGTTTATACGAGGTCTATTAGAAAAGAAACCGACCTTTTTATTTTTTCAAAAACTATATGGATTTGAATCACGTGTGATTGCGTCAGACAAGCTTGAACCTTCGTGCGCATGCGTGAGTTTTTTCACGCCTGTCGGTTGCGTCATTTGCCTGTGGGCAGGCTTTGAGTGAGCACTGGTCCACCCCCCTTGTCGGAATTCCTTTGTCTGACTTCTTCCTGAGAGACTGGCGCTTTGCTTGATCAAACTTTTTTCAGAAACTGTAAGGCACATCCAAGTGGACACCATTCGAGAAATTCAGATGGTTTTCAGTGAAAATTTTAAGGGCTGATGAGAGATTAAGGAGTGTTACTATCGCTTTAAGGACAGCCCACGGCGCCGGACGGCGCGCCACGCCCCGAGCCGCCGTCGTCAGCCTGTTTCGAGCTGAAAACTTCCAAATTTAAGCCTCTGTTGACCCAGGACGTCGTGAGAGAACAGAGAAGTTTCAGAAGAGGTCGGGATCAGCAGTTTATCCGGACATTCCACTGTTAAAGGAGATTTTGTAATGAAAGACGTGCGGACGGATTCGCGCGTCGGCACCCAGCCGCTCATCGCGCGGCGCCACAGCAAAACACCTCCGTTGGAAGCAAGTTTGAACATGCCCAGCTGTAAAAAATTTCTCGGATACTCACTCGACTGAAAGCCATCGAAAACTGCCTGAATCTTACGAATGGTTATCAACACGGAGGTGTTTTGCTGTGGTGCAATTTTAGAGAAAGAGACAAAAAGAAATAGATCACTGTGCCAAGGAAGGAATCTCTTTAGGGTCAGTGACCCTATGGCCTTATTTAGAGAAGTGTTTCATAAATGTTAAAAAAATTCATATATTTGCAGTTTAGTTAAATAATAAATTGAATTTTGTCTCTTATTTGTTTTTCTCTATAAGCACATGCAATATCAATATCAGTGCTCAGATGACAGTAGCTTCTGGGAAAGGTGCAAGTTACAATAAACTGTGATGCCAAGCACTAAGGATACATGCTATCCAGTCACAGCAGATGAAACTTTTTTACTACTGAGCAAACATCATTGTTTGACTTTTTTAGGTTCAATGATTCCACGGGGTGTAGATGTCTGAGTGCTTCTAGTTAAGTACGAGAACTTCCACATCCCTGTCAGTAGAACTTCACCAAAATCTTGATCCAAAGCATACAGGAACATTCATGTGTCAGTTTCTTCTTGGCTGCACTGTCGCTGTGGAACTATACACATTCATAGAACTCCATCTTCTACATAAAACCCAATGACGTTGCTGACCAACAGTCATGTGGAAGTTGCACTGAAAGCGCGTTGTGATGTGCTCATGGTCACACCACTGACTGCATATAAAAGTAGCAATGACTTCTTTGATTTGTCCATTTTGTCCATTGAAATATGACATACTGGATGCCTTGACCAATGGCCGAAGCTGTTAATCTGGATATTCACCTTCATGGTCACTTTGTTTGCCAAAACAATAATTGAAGGAACCATTCAGGTTGCAGTCATATCAGTTATTTGAAATTTTCTTTCCAGTTTTTCATTTATATTTGACACAGTGATACAAATTTGCGAGTCATTGTGTTGTTTCTTAATCAGTTCTCTTTGACCAAAATGTTAATCTTGAACAACAGATGTCATACTTGGTATTCCTGCTTCAGTAATTTGACCTTTGAAAATGGTTTCTGAGAAGTGACAGCCAAAGTGTTTCTTCGGTCTCTCTTTTAGTTTTTGTGTTCTGTAATTAGGACCCTGTATCTGTGTATTATGTGTACTCAGCAAGAATAACTATGTAGGCATGGGTCAGTGGTGACATTTTCATTATGTTGTTTCCTTTGATAACTGTTATCACCGGTTTCCTTTTAAAAACATATGAAAAGTATGTGGAGATAGGCCCAATTTTTTTTATTTATCATTATTAATATTTTTTATTTGCTGTGATCAGGCAAACCAAAAAACCTTGTTAGTGGAAGCAAGAAGTGACTAATCTTTGCAATACAGATGCTTTGCTGGCAGTGACTTTTCTGTCCACTTTATCTCTTCACTTTATATATGTAGCTTGATGGTACCATGGATCTGGACGAGAGGCGCCTCATCCGTTCAGCAATCCGTGAGTTGAGGAGGAGGGAGATAGAGGACATGGAGGCTGCTCTGGCCAGCAAAAGAGTTCGACTTGCACGCTTCAAACAGCAGGAGGACAAAGAGAATCAACACAGGTGAGACGACACGTACATACAGGTTTGTCCTAATGACAAACAGCACCCGTCCAGGTGAACTGGAAATGCTGGAGCAAAGTCTCTCAAACTCAGATGCAGCATTCCTCAGCTGTCTGCTGGAAAAATTAAAGTCTGGAAAAGTGGAGTCAGGGAATCTTAAAGGACAGAAAATGACGACCAATGTAAATTTTCCATTATCTGTACTTGATTATATATTGTCAGTTTTTGTTGAGGTTCGTCTGCTTCAATAAAAACCAGATGGATTTCTATCTTAAGAGATATTAAGAAGTCTTTTGGCTCTCAGTTCATGTCTGTATCTTGCTTTCCTGGTTAAGAGGCTTCTCAGCTTTTTGACAGTTGTGTGTCATGACATTTGTCATAAAAAATACATTCAAAAATAAGGAAAAGCTGCTCAATCCTTAATATGTCTAAATAAATATAAAATGTGTGACTGCTTCTGACCTATGATTAGGACATCCATAGGCACAATGGAGTCATTCAGTGGAGTTTACCAAATCGCTGTCAGTGCCTTAGAAAGTACTGAATATTCAGCTCTGAAATTTTGCATTTTGAGAGATACAGTTCAGGGCCACTGAACCTCCTATTTTGGGAAACATAATCATCTCTTAACAGAATAATTTGCAGTTGTTCTTTTATTTAAATAGGAATGTTGGCACAGAGGGACATGACTTGGGTTGTTAAGGGAGTTACATGTAAAGTAGACCTTTGGTTTGTTTAATTTAATCTTTATTTAACCAGGTTAGTCCCATTGAGATTGAAATTTCTTTTGCAAGGGAGACCTGGACAGTTATAAAGTTTCCAATTCACCTAACCTGCATGTCTTCAAATGTGGGAGGAAACCGGAGCACATGGCGGAAACCCACGCAAGCACAGGGAGAACATGCAAACTCCACAGGTGAGAATTGATCCCGTGACCTTCTTGCTGTGAGGTAACAGTGCTAACAACTAATCCACCGTGCACCGTTTATGAAATCTTGCTCCCAGTCACAGGGTGCTGGTGACCACTAAATTCTTTTAGGTCATGAGGCTTAAATTTCTTGTACATGCTCTCCTGCCATTTACAAGAAAATTTGAGTTTTAACATGATGTATGATCACCAGCAAGTAGGAATGGGATCTGGTAAGATTTTGGCAGTACCGATCCCATTGCTGAGTCTGCTTATTATTAGATTATATTTTCCTTTATCAAGTCATGATCAACTGTTCTGTGTAGAAATGTAACTCTATAAAGGTTTTCAGCATTCATGTAGCCGTTTTCCTTGTTGCCAGCCGCAGAATTTTACATGCTCACATCATGTCTGACATTCACAACGCAATAAATTTTGCAATGTGTAATTGACAGGAAAACGTGTTGCCATTGATAAGAAGAATTCATAGTCTAAGGCATGAAAAATTTGTAACCGATTCTTAATTGGTTCCAATTCTCGATTACTGTGCCATCTTTGAGTTATGTACACAGCAGTTGACCCTGCAAATAAATAAATTTTTTTAATGAGGTTTTTAACCTGTCAATTGACTTGTTTCTTTAATGAAATAGGAAATAAATCTCCCATTAAATTTTTCTGTGACTAGGAAGAAAAAAAAATCATAAAAATCATAAAGCTGTATTTTCCTCAACATCTTAAGGTGCCTAAATCTTGAGCACAGGATTTGGAAAAACTGCTAACTAGGCAACAGTTTCCTATTTTTCATCCGGTCAGTAAACATATAATTTGCTGGCACAGCTAATTAAAAACAGGACCAACACGCTTTAAAGTGTCAAATAAATTCAACTGCAAGTAAATTCATTCAGCTTCTCTCTTTCTTCACTCACATTCGCAACAGCAGATCCAAGATGGATCTGCCTGTTGATTTGGTACACGTTTTTATGCTAGATGCCCTTCCTGAGGCAACTCCACATTACATGTGGAATGGGTGCGGGTGGTCTTTAACCAGGAACCTTCTGCTTTGGAAACAAGCATGCTAACCGCTTGGCCACTACGTGACCTGTCAAATAAATTCAGATGTATGTTCTTGTAAATATTTT
Source organism: Thalassophryne amazonica (assembly GCF_902500255.1). Classification (NCBI taxonomy): domain Eukaryota; kingdom Metazoa; phylum Chordata; class Actinopteri; order Batrachoidiformes; family Batrachoididae; genus Thalassophryne; species Thalassophryne amazonica. The sequence continues at coordinate 57,216,483 of NC_047107.1, read as the reverse complement.
ATTTAATGGTGTTCAGTTACTGAAATAGATGTTTTTCTGCATACACTTACATTTCTATTACAGTTTAAACAGTAATTAAAATAAAGGTATTTCGAAAGAAAAATTATTATAAAATGAAGGCATTGTGGAGTGTTGTGTATTGAATATTTTTTCTGACTAATTACGGTTATGGATTAGTTGGATTTTCTCCTAATAATAAACCTAAATTTATAACGCAATGCTAAAATACCCTTGGCATACAATTTGTACGTGTTCAGTAAAGCTTATCAATCAATCAAAAACAATATTTACGTTTTAACAGCATCTGCAGGAGGGCTTGCGTGTGTGTGTATATGAGCTTTTGACAAGAGCAGAAGTTGTGCAAATCAAGGAATATTTGTAGATCACCCTCTGTGCATTTGCTGGTATTAATGAGACAAATTTAACTCCATAGGAAGTTAGCTTTGACTTAGCGGAGGTTAGCGTGCACACTAACCCTGCAAAATGTCTTGTAAATGACTCCAGAGGTGTTATTAGGTTACAAAAACAGTGTTTTCAGTTTTATGAGTGTTTATTTCTCACTAGCGTTTACAACCCCAATTCCAATGAAGTTGGGACATTGTGTGAAATGTAAATAAAAACATAATACAGTGATTTGCAAATCCACTTCAACCTATATTCAATTGAATACACCACAAAGACAAGATATTTAATGTTCAAACTGATAAACTTTATTGTTTTTGTGAAAGTATTTGCTCATTTTGAAATGGATGCCTGCAACACATTTCAAAAAGCTGGGACAGTGGTATGTTTACCACTGTGTTACATCACCTTTCCTTCTAGCAACACTCAATAAGCATTTGGGAAGTGAGGACACTAATTGTGAGTGTCATGATTGGGTATAAAAGGAGAATCCCCAAAAGGCTCAGCCGTTCACAAGCAAAGATGGGGCGAGGATCACCACTTTGTGAACAACTGCATGGAAAAAATAGTCCAACAATGTTTCTCAACGTTCAACTGCAAGGAATGTAGGGATTCCATCATCTACAGTCCATAATATAATCAGAAGATTCAGAGAATCTGGAAAACTTTCTATACGTAAGCAGCAAGGCTGAAAACCAACATTGAATGCCCGTGACCATCGATCCCTCAGGCAGCACTGCATGAAAAACCAACATCATTGTGTGAAGGATCTTACTGTGTGGACTCAGGAACACTTCAGAAAATCATTGTCGGTTAACACAGTTCGTCGCTACATCTACAAGTGCAAGTTAAAACTGTACAATACAAAGTGAAAGCCATACATCAACAGCATCCAGAAACGCCGCCGCCGCCTTCTCTGGGCCCGAGCTCATTTGAAATGGACAGACGCAAAGTGGAAAAGTGTGCTGTGGTCTGATGAGTCCACATTTCAAATTGTTTTTGGAAATCATGGACATTGTGTCCTCCAGACAAAAGAGGAAAAAGACCATCCAGATTGTTAACAGCACAAAGTTCAAAAGCCAGCATCTGTGATGATATGGGGGTGTGTTAGTGCCCATCAATCAATCAATCAATCAATCAATTTTTTTATATAGCGCCAAATCACAACAAACAGTTGCCCCAAGGCGCCTTATATTGTAAGGCAAGGCCATACAACAATTATGTAAAACCCCAACGGTCAAAACGACCCCCTGTGAGCAAGCACTTGGCTACAGTGGGAAGGAAAAACTCCCTTTTAACAGGAAGAAACCTCCAGCAGAACCAGGCTCAGGGAGGGGCAGTCTTCTGCTGGGACTGGTTGGGGCTGAGGGAGAGAACCAAGAAAAAGACATGCTGTGGAGGGGAGCAGAGATCGATCACTAATGATTAAATGCAGAGTGGTGCATACAGAGCAAAAAGAGAAAGAAACAGTGCATCATGGGAACCCCCCAGCAGTCTACGTCTATAGCAGCATAACTAAGGGATGGTTCAGGGTCACCTGATCCAGCCCTAACTATAAGCTTTAGCAAAAAGGAAAGTTTTAAGCCTAATCTTAAAAGTAGAGAGGGTGTCTGTCTCCCTGATCTGAATTGGGAGCTGGTTCCACAGGAGAGGAGCCTGAAAGCTGAAGGCTCTGCCTCCCATTCTACTCTTACAAACCCTAGGAACTACAAGTAAGCCTGCAGTCTGAGAGCGAAGCGCTCTATTGGGGTGATATGGTACTACGAGGTCCCTAAGATAAGATGGGACCTGATTATTCAAAACCTTATAAGTAAGAAGAAGAATTTTAAATTCTATTCTAGAATTAACAGGAAGCCAATGAAGAGAGGCCAATATGGGTGAGATATGCTCTCTCCTTCTAGTCCTTGTCAGTACTCTAGCTGCAGCATTTTGAATTAACTGAAGGCTTTTTAGGGAACTTTTAGGACAACCTGATAATAATGAATTACAATAGTCCAGCCTAGAGGAAATAAATGCATGAATTAGTTTTTCAGCATCACTCTGAGACAAGACCTTTCTGATTTTAGAGATATTGCGTAAATGCAAAAAAGCAGTCCTACATATTTGTTTAATATGCGCTTTGAATGACATATCCTGATCAAAAATGACTCCAAGATTTCTCACAGTATTACTAGAGGTCAGGGTAATGCCATCCAGAGTAAGGATCTGGTTAGACACCATGTTTCTAAGATTTGTGGGGCCAAGTACAATAACTTCAGTTTTATCTGAGTTTAAAAGCAGGAAATTAGAGGTCATCCATGTCTTTATGTCTGTAAGACAATCCTGCAGTTTAGCTAATTGGTGTGTGTCCTCTGGCTTCATGGATAGATAAAGCTGGGTATCATCTGCGTAACAATGAAAATTTAAGCAATACCGTCTAATAATACTGCCTAAGGGAAGCATGTATAAAGTAAATAAAATTGGTCCTAGCACAGAACCTTGTGGAACTCCATAATTAACTTTAGTCTGTGAAGAAGATTCCCCATTTACATGAACAAATTGTAATCTATTAGACAAATATGATTCAAACCACCGCAGTGCAGTGCCTTTAATACCTATGGCATGCTCTAATCTCTGTAATAAAATTTTATGGTCAACAGTATCAAAAGCAGCACTGAGGTCTAACAGAACAAGCACAGAGATGAGTCCACTGTCCGAGGCCATAAGAAGATCATTTGTAACCTTCACTAATGCTGTTTCTGTACTATGATGAATTCTAAAACCTGACTGAAACTCTTCAAATAGACCATTCCTCTGAAGATGATCAGTTAGCTGTTTTACAACTACCCTTTCAAGAATTTTTGAGAGAAAAGGAAGGTTGGAGATTGGCCTATAATTAGCTAAGATAGCTGGGTCAAGTGATGGCTTTTTAAGTAATGGTTTAATTACTGCCACCTTAAAAGCCTGTGGTACATAGCCAACTAACAAAGATAGATTGATCATATTTAAGATCGAAGCATTAAATAATGGTAGGGCTTCCTTGAGCAGCCTGGTAGGAATGGGGTCTAATAAACATGTTGATGGTTTGGATGAAGTAACTAATGAGAATAACTCAGACAGAACAATCGGAGAGAAAGAGTCTAACCAAATACCGGCATCACTGAAAGCAGCCAAAGATATCGATACGTCTTTGGGATGGTTATGAGTAATTTTTTCTCTAATAGTTAAAATGCCCATGGCATGGGCAACTTACACATCTGTGATGGTATCATCAATGCTGAAAGGTACATCCAGGTTTTGGAGCAGCACATACTGCCATCGAAGCAACGTCTTTTTCAGGGACGTCCCTGCTTATTTCAGCAAGACAATGCCAAGCCACATTCTGCACGTGTTACAACAGCGTGGCTTCGTAGTAAAATAATGCGGGTACTCCACCTCCAACGCTTCAACAATTAGTGTCCTCAGTTCCCAAACACTTATTGAGTGTTGTTAGAAGGAAAGGTGATGTAACACAGTGGTAAACATACCACTGTCCCAACTTTTTTGAAACATGTTGCAGGCATCCATTTCAAAATGAGCAAATATTTGCACAAAAACAATAAAGTCTATCAGCTTGAACATTAAATATCTTGTCTTTGTGGTGTATTCAATTGAATATAGGTTGAAGAGGATTCGCAAATCATTGTATTCTGTTTTTATTTACATTTACACAATGTCCCAACTTCACTGGAATTGGGGTTGTACATAATATGACAAAGGGGATATATTTATACACAAAAGTGTGTGGCAGCTAGCTACCAGCCTGTGACATCACCATGCTAACCTCCATGAAATGTCTTGTAAATACGTTCAGAGGGGTTATTAGGTTCTAAAAACAGCATTTTGCTAGCTTTTATAAGATACGAGAGACGTATATAAACACACAAAACAAAGCGGTTTTGGAGAGACCTGCCACTGATTGGCTGTCACCCCCGCCACTCAAAAAAACATAACAGATTGAAATAGAATGCAACTTTTTAACCTCTTAAAATATCTCTTAAAATGGGTCAACATTAGCCATCTTTGAACTTTTCCAAGGTCTGTGTTCCCCTGTGAATTTGAAGACTGTGCTAGTAACAGAACTGGACTTATGCCAAGCACAGACGGATGGAGGGACGGACACAAAGCATTCGCAATACCTGATGGCTGTATTTGATGGCCATCAGGTAATAACTCCTGAAAGCTGTCTCTTCAGACTAGTTTGCAACATTTAAACTACAAAGTCTTGCTGAATGCAGCACTGTGCAAATCCCCATTAAATCTTTTTATGCCATATTCATTTGCAAAACATCATGAAGCATATAAGAGCATTTGACAACATAATCCTGATGATTAGTGTGACTCCTGAGATTCTTTTATTTGTGCAGTGCAAATCTTAAGCTTCACCTCAGCTTCACCCTATTACAGCTATCAGTTAAATATGTTTCAGTCCTCCAACGTTCTCAGAGCACCTGATCTGGAATAAAATCAAGATTTAACGTGATGTTTATGGAGACAACTTTCACCTCCACCCGCACTCTGATTAACAGCAGTGGTGCCATCTAATCATTTCCATTTGTTGCTGCTTCAAGAGGACTTGGTCTATAAAAACAAAGGGTTGCCTCTCAAGCTGCAAGAGTACCTCACCAAAAAGCCTTCTGAAAATTGCATTATTTCATTTTTTTCAGGGTTGGAATGAGACGTTTTCCACTCCCGCGTGCCACACATCCTTTAATACATCTGATTGGAGGAAAGGGAGGCTAATAACAGACCTGCAGGAACACAAAAGTAACAGAACCCAGCACAAAAGAAAGCAGTGAAATGGAGGCGCTGAGAAGTGGGAGGATGCGAGTCTTTTTCAGCTGTTGAGTGTTATTGCTGTCAGATCTGCCACAGCAGTAATTTTCTGACCCAGTAATGAAAACTTTGTCTTATATCGGGTTTGTCTTTTGGTGACCTGAGTCTACAGATTGCACTCAGCAAATCCCACAGTGTTGAAAATATGACGTTGCTTGGTTAGCACAAGTTCACTGATGTGGTTATGCTGGAGATCATTCTGATGATCTTTGACAGGTCGGAATCCAGTGACACATTGGACGTGTTGTCACAAAAGCTGCAAACCATCCAAGACATCGATGAACTGACAAAAATGGTAAGTGCTAATGAACAGGAACACTGGAGGCTTCACTTGTGCACTGACGAGTTCCACTGACTCTGTTGTGTATCTGCACGCAGCTTCGTGCAGCTGGAGAGTTTGAGGAGAGGAAGATGATCAGAGCAGCCATCCGCCAAATCAGAGAGGATCAACAGCAAGGTGAGAGCAACATTTGATGACACTGTCTCTGGCTGATTTAAGATGGAACTCAGGAACAAAGTTAGCCAACCGATATAAAGACACGGCTTTGATTCCTGGTAATCCTACATCTGTGTATCTTGCAACAAGATATTTTGTCTTCTGTCTCAGTCCACTCAGCTGTAAATGGGAATCAGCCTTGGCTGGGGTAGTCACCTGTGATGGACTGATGTCCTGTCCAATTAGAGTCATAGACTGTCATCCAATTGATGTTACGGAATCAGGGGATACATGCCAACACCAACTGGCATAAGGGCCTAAATTGGTACTTCTTAGGGAAGAAAATCTTTCATGTGATTAAACATCAGAGAAGTAGTGTGACTCATGGGAAATGAATTGAACTCAAATGTGATGAACGGTACTAACACGCATGCTCTACTTTTCACAGCTTTGACTAGCTGGGCACTGGAATGTGAGTCAGTCTGGTAGAGTGATAGCTGTATCATTATTGCCTCCAACATCTGATGGGAATGGATGGTTAGAATTTTCACTTTTTCCCCTCTCCGTTTGCAGGGAACTGTGATGTTAATTTATTACAAACATCAAATTAGAACATAGTGGAAATCTTCAGACATTATCAAATCCCACTACAGATCTCTCCTAGATCACTTTTGTGTGAACACAAACAAAGTTACCCCTTGCAGTGTAATGGTAACTAGAGTAGTACCTTCCGTGCTCACCGACGAGCTTCATTAGTCCCTTAAGGACCATAATGTGTTACAAGGGTGCAGGTACACAGGGTAACCAAACACCCCCCCCCCCCCCCCCCCCCCCCCCGGCGAAGCTACTGGGAATCAAATTAAGGTAAGCCAGATAAATATTACCCTAGACATTGATCAAGTTCAAAATTGGCCTTTTGGCCTTATGTGCACCGAAAAGATCCCAACTTGTGCTCTTTCCCATGGAATGAAATGCTCAGTGCAGTTAGTAATACTGGCTTTTAATTGTTAATATATCGCATTGCTTCTTGAGGAATTAAGCAAAATGTGCTATTAAAAGCAGCTCTGCATAGGTCTCACCTGCATGAGGGAGGACAAGAGACACGGGAGATAGATTAAAGAAATATAGGTGTCTGATATAGATCAAGGTTTTTGAAGTCAGTGCAAAGTTTTAGAAAATATCACAACCGTGACATCTGTAATAGGCTTGTGAATGTTATCACTGATAATGATTTGATACGCACCTCGATACACTACTAGCGATACGATACATATAGCGATATATGACGATACTGACGATGTGATACAATTCATCCCTGTTCCCGATTCGATGTGATTTGATATGTATTTGATGCTGATTCAATTCCTCACAATGCCACACGATACGATTTGGTGTGATACGATTAGGGATGTGTATTGGCAAGATTTTATCGATATCGATGCCTTTATCGATTCCGCTTAATCGATCCGATTCTTTATCGATTCCCTTATCAACACCTCTTTTTAATTTTCTGTGTACTAAAAGTGGGCTTTACAGGTTTTCTATGTCAGCAACATTTTATTGATTCTTAAAGTAAATAAATATAAAATTGGTCACTGGATCATTGATCTCTGGACATAATAAACATCAATAAAATCTGTACATGGTTGCTAGATCCTTGATGTACATGGTGGATCCTTGATCTCTGGACATAAATAGAAAAAAAATCTGTAGTTATTGTCAAAAGCATTTCCTTTCAGATATTATTGACACAAATCTAACTCCATAGACTCTGAGCTGAGCTCGTCAGCCGGCTGGCTGCACGTCAGGATGTAATTCATAAAAATTCAGGATGTCTCATTTTGGTGAAGAAAAACCCCGGTTTTGTGTTATAACGTTTGGAAAGAGCTGTCATTTGATTTAAAATGGCGATTTGTTCTGAAGTTATTCATTCTAACCGAAATACGCGTGGCTCTTTGGAGCTGCACTACACACTTTGTCCCACAAAACAGGATATTATTAGTATTATTATCATTATTTCCTTTACCTGATGGACAACTTCAGTTTATGCACTAGCTGGTGCTCACGCCAGAGAACCATTGCGTAACACTCCAGTGTGGAATGGAGGACGACTCTCATTTTTTGCCCGCAACAAGACAACAGTCCCAGTTTATGATGTTAATCCACACAAAGGTGACTCACGATTGACATCTTTAAATGGCTTTGAGAGGGGTTAATGAAGAAATTGCGGACTTGCTGCTTCTGAAAACCAGCGAAGCAGAGAACCAGTGAACGGCGGGTCGAAGTGCTGCTTTGTTGATTCAAGCTTAAGCAGACCCGCTGCAGTCTGCAATCAACGTAGAGAAATGATTATTTTCTCGATAAACACCCTCAAAAACAACAGTCTCTCCGGTGTCCAGAACCATCCGTGGTGCATTCAGTCCATGGTGATTTTCGGAAAAAATCGATGCAAACAGGTAGCGAGCGATACAACACAATTTCACCCGTCAACTGAATCGATGCACACTGAATGAATTGATGCACTCACATCGCGCATGTTTGTTTCTAGATACTGATTCCTATCAATTAATCTCCACATGCCTAATCTGTTAGTTATAACAAAAGAATGACCTTGAGCAGGATGGTTGGGTAAACTTTAGCATGCCGATGAAACAGTGTTATTGTGGCAGTTCCACCCATCGGCCCATTTGGCCGTGGTTTTTAGTTCTTTGTATGATTTTTGGGTTTTCATTTGTCTGTTTGCTTATGATTCCTGTCCTGTAGGTTTATACTGTATGTTATATTCTGTTTTTGTCTCATTCCTCTGGTGTGTGTGGGTGCGTCTCCCCTGGTCCGTCGTGTATGCTTTCGCCCTGCCTCCGGTGTGTGCCTTTGTGTGAGTGTCATGTGCATTGCCTCTGTTCCTCTTCTGTGTCCCGTTTGTGTGTAGTGCCTCCCCTGTGCCTTGTGTCTGTCCAAAACCCTGCGTATGTTGATCATCTGTTTTGGTTAATGTGTCAGCCTGTCGTCCACCTGCTTTTTGTGGGCACGGTTTATTCTTTGTTCTACATCTTTGTTCTGTTGTATTCTGGGTTTTGGTTTTGATCATAGTTTTATTCTGATTGTCATTTATATTTGATCACCTCAATATTTCATCCTTAGTTTTTCATATTTGGTTTGCCTTTTGTTCACCTCTGAGTTTGTCATTTTATTTCCGTCTTTTCATTCCTCTTCTTCTGCAGTTTTGGTTGGTTATTGTTATTTATTTCCCACCCTTTGTTGTCCGTTTTGTATTCTGTCACCAGTTATTGTCTGTTAGTTATTTATCTCCTTGTGTTCTGTTCGTTCACGTGTGTCTTTGTAGTTCAGCCTCCTTCTGTCACTTTTACCTTTGTTATTTAAGCACTTCCTTGTTTGTCTGTAATTGCTGGTTCATTGTGTATGTTTCTATCAAGGTCTACGCCAATGTCATGGTCTGTACTTTATCTTTGTCCTTGCCTTGATTTGCTCTCCACACTGTGTGTAAGTACCAGTTCTCTGTGTTTACCCGACCATGTTCTTGTTTAGTTCTGAGTTTGTTTTTGATAGTCCTCCGTGCGTTCTCTTTTTGGGACTTTTGTCACCTCTGCACTCTTTGAACTTATCAGGCATGGCACAAAGACTCTCACTAGCAGACTGGGGTAAGAAAAAAGATTTAATATAATAAATTAAGCAGGGATTCAGTACACGGTTGGTCCAGCAGTGAAGCAAAGGTACAGACAGGGGTAAGGCTGAGGCTTGGTCAAACAAACAGGCAGAGGTCAAAAAACACAGCGTGGTGGCAATCAGAGGCAGAGACAAAAGCATGGTTGAGGACAAAACAAGGTCAAATACTGGCAGGCTGAATACAAGGCAAAGCAAGGCAAGGTGTGAGAGCTGGAAAGTGAACAACATTCGACAATCTGGCAGGGGACTGTGAGACTGTGAGGGTTTAAATAGTGGCAGGATAATTAGGGTGTGGAATGAGGAACAGGTGTGCAGAAGGTTCTAGAAGGGGCATGGCTGAGAAAGAGAAGAGCAGGTGCAAGAGGGTGCAGTGAGACAAAGAGCAAAGCAGACTGGGGCAAGATGAACAAGTTACAGAAAAAAACAACGGTGACAAATGTGACATGCTCAAGACAAACAATAATAGATGTGAACAACACAAAGGGAGCAACAGTTAAACAACGTGACCAGCCTAAAAAGAAAGATAAGCAAATAAAGACTGTGATCCAAAACCAAAGCTGAACAGATGCTGACTTAAGTATAAACGTAAATGCGATAACAGATAAGATGGAAAAGCAGACTACAAGCTAAACAGAAAATAAATGACAGAAAACAAAACCAGTGACCAGAATACAGATGATGTAACACAAAATAAATGATAAACTGAAAATGCAACTAAAGTCACATCACCCGATTACTAAACACAGAAAGTAAATAAAGCGAAACCAGAGCCTACAAGATGATCATCAGAGGTGACAAAAGCATAATACAAGAATTGAAATAAACAGAATCAAACTAAGACAAAACTACACAGAAGACCACAAATAAAAGAATGATGAACAGAAACAAACCAATGATAACACAAACATGACCGTGATGACCTGACAAGACATGAATAAAAACACCGAAGACTCAGAGCATGGAAGGAAATATGAATCCAGACTAATGACAGATGGCCTTAAAGGGCCAGATCATGACAGAACTATTTGTCACAATAAATCACCTGGATTGATATACATCCCCTGTGACCTCGCTGTCTGAAATTATATTATATTAGGTTCATCATCTCTTTAAACCTTAATAGCTACCATACTGTATTCTTATATTATTATCAGTTTCTGTATTGGCTGCTCCCTTGTTTGCAGTTGGGGTTGACACAGCAGATCCAAGGTGGACCTGCATGGGCAATTCCAAAAAAATGTACCTAACTCTGACTCTTGCCTGAGTGTGATTTTGACCCATTCTTCCACACAAGTTGTCTTCAAATCTTTCCATGGTTCCGTGGACCTTTTCTCTGAACTCTGATTGTTCTATTGGTTTCAAATCAGATGACTGGCTGGAACATTCAAGCAGCTTTATTTTCATTCTCTGAAACCAATTAGAGTTTCCTTGGCTGTGTGTTTGGAATCATTGTCTTGCTAAAATGTCCACCTTCATTTCCTTTTCATCATCCTGGTAGATGGCAGCAGATGTTTATCAAGAATGCCTCGGTACATTTTTCCATTCATCCTTCCTTCAATGACATGACGTTTGACAGTGCTGTATGCTGAAAACAGCCACACCATGATGTTCCCACCTCCAAACTTCACTGTTGGTGTGGTGTTTTGGGGGTGATGCATAGTGCCATTCATGGTGTGTATTATGGCATCCAAAGAGTTCAGTTTTGGTCTCATCTGACAAGTCCATATTTCCCAGTATTTCACAGGCTTGTTCAAATGTTGTGCAGCAAACTTTAAACTAGCTTCAACATGCTTTTTCTTCAGCATTGGAGTCTTGTGTGGTGCGTGTGCATACAAGCCACGGCAGTTGAGTGCATTACTTATTGTTTTCCTTGAAACAATTGTACCTGCTAATTTCAGGTCTTTCTGGAGCTCTCCACAAGTGCTCCTTAGCTTTTGGACAAGTCTTCTTTAACTTCTGTCAGAAATCTTTTGAGATGCTTCTGGTCATGGCTGTTTCATGGTGAAATGATGTTCTTTCCACTTTCAGATTTATAGCTCCAACAGTGCTCACTGGAACATCCAGAAGTTTAGAAATCCTTCTGTGACCAATGCCGTCGGTATGTTTTGCAACAGTAAGGTTGGTAAGGACAGGCCATCAGTTGAGACCAAACCAGCTGATATTAATTTCCACTGACGAGGGGCAGGATTGCTTTCTAATTACTGATAGATTTCAGATGGTGTCTTGGCTTTCCATGCCTTTTTGCACCTCCCTTTCTTCAGGTGTTCAATAGTTTTTCCCTGTGTCATTTCACAGTATTACACATAACTTAATTTATGGACATCTCTTATTTGTTTCATTGTACATGTGTATTACTTGCGTTGTTACCGTCATCTGGTGAAAATTTCGTATCAGTAGTACCTTTAGAAATATATTTACTGAGAAAAATGGTGACGTGTTCAATACTTATTTTTCTCACTGTAAGAAAAGTACTTTAACAGGTGTTTTTACATACCAGAACATGGGGGAGGGGGGGTAACAACAACGATGGCCACACAGACCACCTGCGTCTGTGACTCCGATTATTGCAGTGCTGATCAGTGCTGCACCAAAATGATTATTGATTTCAGAATTGATACATATTCTGTATTATTTTTCATTATTTTGTCTCTGCTGTTTTTCCTTGGTGTATTTAAAACAATTGCCTAATGTGTTTTCTGTATTATCATGGTGTCAACAGTATTGCGCAATCTATATCATGGTGCATCGGGATGACTGACCCCAGTGTACTGTCCATATGCATTCTGTCTTGCTTTCACATCTGCTTCTCATTGGTCATTACACGCCTGCATTGTATTGTCTCATCACTGTTGGCACTATATTATTTCCTGGTTTTCACTTTGTTCTTGTCATTCACTGTGTCGATTTCACATTATGAATCTGAGTTTCACTGCATCAGTCTGTTCCTGTGTTTTGGTGTTCTTTGATATTCCTGCTCTCCTGTTGCTTTCTCCTATTCTCCCATTCTTCTGCTGTGTCCATATCTTTCTCTGATTGTCTCCAGGCCTGTTTTGCCATTTGTGTCCGTATGGTTGGACTGTTTTTTGTTGTTGGTGGTGGTGTTTTTAACACTATAAATAAATATTCACCTGCTTTCCATCCTGCATTCTGGGTTGTAGCCTGGAAAAAAAAAAATCAATCACAGATTGATTAGCCTGATAGATACTCTAATTAAAAACAAATGTATGAACTGTAAAGTCAGTGTTGTACTTCGTCAGATAGCAATAATGCTACATGCCTTCATGAAGCTTCATTAGTCATGAGTCTTCCTCAGAGGGAGTTTTTCTTTACCACTGTTGCTCTGGGGGTTAGTAAGGTTAGACCTTACTTGTGTGAAGCGCCTTGAGGCAACTCTGTTGTGATTTGGCGCTATATTAATGAAAATAAATTGAAATTGATTTAAATAGTTCAGCTTATGTCCAAAAGAGCAAACTGAGACTGTACTTATAGTGGCCATGTGCTCAAATGTGCAGTGGTACTTGATGATATCTGAACTCCACCAGTACTTAATAAAAATGATGCTGCTAATGTAAGTTAAGTCACCACAGAACTACCTTGGGTCCTGGATAGTGATCACCCAGGAGGTCAACCGGTTCATTCCTACATCTCTAAAATAACCAACAATCTGCACATGAATGTGCTCAGTTAAAAACCTTTGACTTGACACAATGTCTTATCTTACAGTTTTATATTAATGGGTCACAGAGAGACCATGCACATGATTTTGTGACCCGCAGAAAGCGCACATGGCTTCATCAGATGGCTGGCTGTTGTTGCCATGGTTACTGAAGCAGACCTACACATCTTAGTGAATCAGATTAAGGATTCCTGCCATTCCTTAGGGCCCCTTCACACATAATGCGAAGCTTGGACAAAGTGCACACTTAGTGCGCATGACGCAGGAATCGTGTGCAAATGGTGTAATGTTGTCCCTGTCGCCAACGCCTTGTACACCTGTTGCTACACCTTTTTGCGCACACAAGCACCTGAAAGACAAAGCGTGCGCTGTGCGAACCTATTGTACCCTCTTGCGGCAGGTGCCGGCCAAATTCTAGGTGACTGGCACGAACACGTAACACCGCTCAGATGGCACGTAGAAAATGTGTGGCCAGTCGCACTCTTGGCATGACAAGAGACTGCTACCAATCACTGTCGTACTGCTGTGAAATTTGTCTAAGTTCCCCACGAGTGTGACTTTGCAAACACACACACACTGACACTTGGGTGTGTGCGCTCCACTCACAGGAGGCATGGCTTCCGACTGAAGCAACTGTTGTGATCTGTCCTTCTGGACATTCCAGCTACACAACACCTACTGTGTTTGGACAGTCATGGACCAGCAACGGCCCATTGTGAGTCGCGTCTGTCTGATTGCTATATTACGTGGACATAAATAAAAACATATACTGTATCACCGTGGTGGCAACAAGCTGCAGCAAGTGAGCCTGCGCACGGAGCGGACACTGACAGCCCCTCAGGTTGGAACGGACCATCAGATCAGAATACGCAGCAGGCGATCTGACCATCACGTCACCCACGTGAGCTCTGTTCCACATGACGTGGTGTCTGTGCTGTGGCGCACCATCCACAAGACATGCATGTTGGGCAGAACACGCGCGAGGCAGACTGGCCTCACCTGACCAGTATATGTGGATATGATCACAGCACATGACTCTGTATGTCAGTGACCATGGGTCATCACCAGAGGAACAGACGAATCATATTTGTATTGCCCATGTGATAAATGCAGTGTTTTTATATGGTGTAGGATTTTAATTTTTTTTTGGGAATACTTCCATGTCCTTCCTGATATGAGGCAGCTTCTGGCAGCTTTCAAAGAACAGCTCCATAGCTCTGTGGTAAAGTCTCTGACTAGGAATCAGAGGTTTTGAAAGGTGTGAGTTCACGTCCCGGGTGGTGTGTTTGTTTTTCGTTTTCTTTCTTTTTTTTTTTCTTTTTAGTTATTCCACATAAGTGGCGCGATGTGGTGCACCTGGTACTGTTCCTGCTTGACGGACACCGGCGCATGCATGAACTCTTGCACCGGGTTCGTGCACGCTGCCTGTCGGCGCAATGTTTCATGTGCTAATTTCAAACTGTTTCACGTTGTTTCGCTGTTTTCATCCAAACGCTGTCCAAACTTCGCACTCTGTGTGAAGGGGCCCTTACTGTTGTCTGGTCTGTCATGCTCCAGAATGATGACACATGGCTGCGGTGATGCAAAGTCCTGTCACATGTGTACAGAATTTCTTTCTCAGACCCTGGAAGAAAAGAACATTTCAGGACACTACAAATGATCCCATCCTCTGCCATGTCAAGTTTAATGTATTTTTATTTTCTTGTGTTTGATTCTCCTCATTTCTCAAATCTGCGTGTTTGGCTGTTTTTCACCTGCCTCGTTGCACTTTCTCCGTGTAGCCAGAATGTTTGTCAAATGCTGTTGCTGTGCATGTTTTTTTTTAGGGTCTGTGGAAGGAGGTAAAACCTTTCGTGGTTGCCTGGAGCCGGACAGTAGGACACCGCAGAGCAGCGCAAGAACTTTGGTAAGACCAGAAAGAGTGATCTCCTGGATGTATGGATTCACCATTGATTAAAGGTGACTTATGGAGATACTTTCCCACTGTTTCAGCTGTTGAGTAAGAGTCTGTGTCAGGATTATTTGTAAATCTGAACCAAGTGAGCAGGCTATGGTGCTGCATAGCAGCAGGGACCACAGATATTGTCTGATTCCACAGTGAGGAATGTAGCAAACAGCAAAGAAGCACTGTGTCATCATCATAAAAACCACAAACACTCTTTTATAAAGTACCACAAAGTCATACTTGAGTGAAAGTACAAGTATCTTAGCATAAATTACTTTGGTAAAAGTTAAAGTCTCCTTTAAAAATATTACTTGAGTAAAAGTCTTAAAGTATCTGACATTTATTGTACTTAAGTATCAAAAGTAAATTTCTCATATAAAATGTACTTTAAGTAAAAAGTACTGAGTAAAAGTAAAGTCCAAAATGAGTGCAGAGTAAACTGGTGACACAAAAACAAAGCCAGTGTGTGTCTGGAGAAACCAGGAGGGGGCCTCAGCCCCTATAAAGGCTCTGGTCAGTGTTGGTGACGAGATGAGTGAGCAACATTATAGCTGTAAAGAAAGCTGCTGTTCGTTTTCTGGATACACAGTCGTGCTGCTGGAAGACCCACACACACTTTTCTGTTAAACACAACAGCCAGAGTGAAACAGAACAGTCATTTATGGCTGAACAATTGTGCCAAATTTAAGGAAAAGTAAAAAAAAAAAAGTCACCACCACCAACCACTGCAAAGCAACCAAACGCAGCACTCTTTGCACTTTTGAATACAAAATGCAGCGCTGCATTCAACTAAAATAAAACGAAACAGACACGGCGACTGGTTTTGCTGGTACTGAAATTTTCCCCTTAAGTACAACCCCTGGCAAAAATTATGGAATCGCCGGCCTCAGAGGATGTTCATTCAGTTGTTTAATTTTGTAGAAAAAAAAGCAGATCACAGACATGACACAAAACTAAGTCATTTCAAATGCCAACTTTATGGCTTTAAGAAACCCTATAAGAAATCAAGAAAAAAAGATTGTGGCAGTCAGTAACAGTTACTTTTTAGACCAAGCAGAGGAAAAAAATATGGAATCACTCAATTCTGTGGAAAAAATTATGGAATCACCCTGTAAATTTTCATCCCCCAAATTAACACCTGCATCAAATCAGATCTGCTTATTGACATTGACCCTATGCCATGACATTGACCCTATGTGTCTTTTTGCAAGGAATGTTTTTGCAGTTTTTGCTCTATGGCAAGATGCATTATCATCTTGAAAAATGATTTCATCATCCCCAAACATCCTTTCAATTGTCCAAAATATCAACATAAACTTGTGCATTTATTGATGATGTAATGACAGCCATCCTCCCCAGTGCCTTTACCTGACATGCAGCCCCATATCATCAATGACTGTGGAAATTTACATGTTCTCTTCAGGCAGTCATCTTTATAAATCTCATTGGAAAGGCACCAAACAAAAGTTCCAGCATCATCACCTTGCCCAATGCAGATTCGAGATTCATCACTGAATATGACTTTCATCCAGTCATCCACAGTCCACAATTGCTTTCCTTATGCCCATTGTAACCTTGTTTTTTTCTGTTTAGGTGTTATGATGCCTTTCGTTTAGCTTTTCTGTATGTAAATCCCATTCCCTTTAGGCGGTTTCCTTACAGTTCGGTCACAGACGTTGACTCCAGTTTCCTCCCATTCGTTCCTCAGTTGTTTTGTTGTACATTTTTTCGATTTTGAGACATATTGCTTTAAGTTTTCTGTCTTGACGCTTTGATGTCTTCCTTGGTCTACCAGTATGTTTGCCTTTAACAACCTTCCCATGTTGTTTGTATTTGGTCCAGAGTTTAGACACAGCTGACTGTGAACACCAAACATCTTTGCAACATTGCGTGATGATTACTCTCTTTTAAGAGTTTGATAATCCTCTCCTTTGTTTCAATTGACATCTCTCGTGTTGGAGCCTGATTCATGTCAGTCCACTTGGTGCAACAGCTCTCCAAGGTGTGATCACTCCTTTTTAGATGCAGACTAACGAGCAGATCTGATATGATGCAGGTGTTAGTTTTGGGGATGAAAATTCACAGGGTGACTCCATAATTTTTTCCTCAGAATTGAGTGATTCCATATTTTTTCCTCTGCTTGGTCTAAAAAAGTAACCGTTACTGACTGCCACAATCTTTTTGTCTTGATTTCTTATAGTGTTTCTTAAAGCCAGAAAGTTGCCATTTGAAATGACTTTAGTTTTGTGTCATGTCTGTGATCTGCTTTTTTTCTACAAAATTAAACAACTGAATGAACATCCTCCGAGGCCGGTGATTCCATAATTTTTGCCAGGGGTTGTATGTATTAACTCAGATATGTGTGCTGGATTCCAGCAGGAGCCTGTGTGTGTGTGTGTGTGTGGTGTGTGTGTGTGTGTGTGTGTGTGTGTGTGTGTGTGTGTGTGTGTGTGTGTGTGTGTGTGTGTGTGTGTGTTGTGTGTGGTGTGTCATCAGCGTTCAAAGCGCAGATGGATTTCACCCTCCACAGTCCCTTCCTCTTCCTCAGCAGGGGTGCAGATGCAACCTGTATCTTTTATATTTTTTGTCTTATTTTATGTTAAACACGACACCTGATGCTGCAGGGGTGAAAGCCAGACCCCTGTGCTCCGCTGAAGGCACTGTATCTGCTGCGCTCGGCTTACTTTCACCTCTGAAAACAGGCATTGCCTAATCAAATTTCTTCTACTTTTATACAGACGGTTGCCCAGTTTCGGATCACCTTTGGTAAGTCCCGCTATACCTGGGGAGCCATAATGCAACTGAATGTCCTTTAATGTGTATTGTTGTATTGGGTATTTGATGTTATTTAGCTGAAAAGTCTGGGTGGAGTAGCGCTTCTACTTAAAGTGTGAAGCCGCATTATGTGTGGTGCAAACATTTGCCAGAAATGGATCTCTTTTGCCGGTTCCGGATCACGACACTCTGTGTCACTTTGGGGGCATTCCTGGCATCTGGCTGGAGCCCTTCTAATGCAGAATGATACACACTGTGCCCGAGAATGTGTTTGAACACAAAATGATAGAAATTATACTTATTTAAATGAGAATTTACTTAATTTCGAAAGGCGCCATTATACGTTCTTACGAGCAAAAAAATGAAGTGTGGAGGTGAGATTTCTCCTGAATTAAAAAGTAAAAGCCCCCACATTCATGCCCATTTGTGATGTTGAGATGACCCCCAAAGTCCACATGACTCACAAGTACTGATACGAGGCTGCTGCTTCAGTGATCCGCAACCGTCAAATTTTCGTGTCGGAGATAAATGTGCGCAGCAATTAAACAGCAAGACATAACACACTGACATTTTCTACCAAAGTAAGTAAGCATTTTCCCACTCTAGAACCAAAAACTGATTGTCTAACTCACCTTTGCTATGTCTTAGAGATCGTTACTTTAAAACTTGCAGGAATGAGTGAGTGAGAAAAAGCGCGCACACCGCAGACACCGGGATGTTTTGATTCCTCTGCTGATCACAAGGACGGCTGGATCTGGTCGAGCTTGTGGTCGTTTGTAGACAAAACATCAGTCTTTCCATTGGTACCAAGTATTAGCTTATTCGTGCTAATTACGAGAAACAGCGGCACAAAAATGACAGCAGTGATCCGGAACTGGGCAAGTGACTGTATTGTAGTAACGAGTAACAAAGATAGTTAAGGGAAATGTATCGGAGTAAATGTATACATTTTATTGAGGAAAGTAGTGGAGTAAAAGTGAAAGTCACCAGAAATTGAAATAACAAAGTACAGATATTCAAAATTCTACTTATGTACAGTAACGTAGTATTTCGATTTCATTACATTACAACACTGACCACAAAACACACCTTAATTCCACCGATCATGGAATGTTTTCTTTGCCATCCTCAGTCAGGTTTGACAGTGTGTGGTGAAAGAGGAAAATATATTTTATTGCCTGGTGAAAAACACCAAGTTGTTTTTGAACAGCCATTTAATCAGCGTTATTTTAAGAGCTTCACCTATTAGCTTTTTTAGATTTGAGAAGTGAGCTTAATACTACCTTTGTATAGATGCCTAATATTTCCTTTCAGCCTCTCCATGCAGTCGTGCTCCCAAACCCTGACCGTCAGGTTTTGTGCAAACATGTCTGTTTTTAGCAGTCTGGCTCTCTAGTGGTTGATAAAAAGAGCTTGTTCTGACAGGTTGGCTAAGTTTATCTTTCACATTAAATTAAATGGTTGTTGCAGAGAACACAATGTGAAAACCTCACAATTAACTATTTGAGAACAACCAGGAGCCACATGCCATAGGATCTGTTTATTTGCTCCCTCTTTGTCTGTAATGGGTGCTTGTGTTGCCAAAAGATGAGGTTTCTGTGGGGAGGAAAAAAAATGGCTAGTACTGTCAGAGTTTCCTTACCATTTGGTGAATGGAATTTTGTGAATAGTATCATTTTACAAGAAATCAGATGGTTTCTGAAATGATTACGCAATCAGTTGCATGATTGATACTGAACAATTGTCGAATTGTAGTTATGAAAAAACAAAAGCTTTTCAAGGGAAAGTTCAAATTGTTTCAGCCTTGTGAATAATGTAATTTCATATCTTTATATGAGTATATATATATATATATATATATATATATATATATACACTCAACAAAAATATAAACGCAACACTTTTGGTTTTGCTCCCATTTTGTATGAGATGAACTCAAAGATCTAAAACTTTTTCCACATACACAATATCACCATTTCCCTCAAATATTGTTCACAAACCAGTATAAATCTGTGATAGTGAGCACTTCTCCTTTGCTGAGATAATCCATCCCACCTCACAGGTGTGCCATATCAAGATGCTGATTAGACACCATGATTAGTGCACAGGTGTGCCTTAGACTGCCCACAATAAAAGGCCACTCTGAAAGGTGCAGTTTTATCACAGCACAATGCCACAATGCAAGATTTCAGGGAGCGTGCAATTTGGCATGCTGACAGCAGGAATGTCAACCAGAGCTGTTGCTCGGGTATTGAATGTTCATTTCTCTACCATAAGCCATCTCCAAAGGCGTTTCAGAGAATTTGGGCAGTACATCCAACCAGCCTCACAACCACAGACCACGTGTAACCACCCAGCCCAGGACCTCCACATCCAGCATGTTCACCTCCAAGATTGTCTGAGACCAGCCACTCGGACAGCTGCTGAAACAATCGGTTTGCATAACCAAAGAATTTCTGCACAAACTGTCAGAAACCGTCTCAGGGAAGCTCATCTGCATGCTCGTCGTCCTCATCGGGGTCTCGACCTGACTCCAGTTCGTCGTATCCGACTTGAGTGGGCAAATGCTCACATTCACTGGTGTTTGGCATGTTGGGGAGGTGTTCTCTTCACGGATGAATCCTGGTTCACACTGTTCAGGGCAGATGGCAGACAGCGTGTGTGGCAGTCGTGTGGGTGAGCGGTTTTCTGATGTCAATGTGTGGATCGAGTGGCCCATGGTGGCGGTGGGGTTATGGTATGGGCAGGTGTCTGTTATTGGACAAAGAACACAGGTGCATTTTATTGATGGCATTTTGAATGCACAGAGATACGGGTGACGAGATCCTGAGGCCCATTGTTGTGCCATACATCCAAGAACATCAACCTCATGCTGCAGCAGGATAATGCACGGCCCCATGTTGCAAGGATCTGTACACAATTCTTGGAAGCTGAAAATGTTCCAGTTCTTGCATGGCCGGCATACTCACCGGACATGTCACCCATTGAGCATGTTTGGGATGCTCTGGACCGGCGTATACGACAGCGTGTACCAGTTCCTGCCAATATCCAGCAACTTCGCACAGCCATTGAAGAGGAGTGGACCAACATTCCACAGGCCACAACTGACAACCTGATCAACTCTATGCAAAGGAGATGTGTTGCACTGCATGAGGCAAATGGTGGTCACACCAGATACTGACTGGTATCCCCCCCAATAAAACAAAACTGCACCTTCAGAGTGGCCTTTTATTGTGGACAGTCTAAGGCACACGTGCACTAATCATGGTGTCTAATCAGCATCTGATATGGCACACCTGTGAGGTGGGATGGATTATCTCAGCAAAGGAGAAGTGCTCACTATCACAGATTAGACTGGTTTTGTGAACAATATTTGAGGGAAATGGTGATATTGTGTATATGGAAAAAGTTTAGATCTTGAGTTCATCTCATACAAATGGGAGCAAAACCAAAAGTGTTGCATTTATATTTTTGTTGAGTGTGTATATATATATTGTTTTTTTTTTTATTTTTTATTTATTGTTCTTCTATCGGCTGCTCCCGTTAGGAGTCCTCCCAAGCAGATCAATTGTTTCCATTTCACCCTTCCTCCCTCAGCACATACATAAACCTCCTCTTTGGCCTCCCCTCTTCTCCTCCTGCCTGTGGCTCCATCCTCAGCATCCTTCTCCCTATATACCCTGGGTCCCTCCTCTGCACATGTCCAAACCATCTCAATCTCGCCTCTCTGACTTTGTCTCCAATCTGTCCCCCTGAGCTGTCACTCTGATATGTTCATTTCGGATCCTGTCCATTCTCATCACTCCCAAAGATAATCGCAGCATCTTCAGTTCTGCATCTCCTTGTCTTCCTCATGTCTTTTTGTTAGTGCCACCATCTGTAAGCCATACAACATAGCTGGTCTCACTACTGTCTGTGAACTTTCCCCTTCACTTTTGCAGATATTCTCTCAGTGCCACCTTTCTCCAACCACTCCACCCTGCCTGCACTCTCTTCTTTACCTCTTTACCACAATTCCATTACTTTGGACAGTTGACCCTAAGTATTAACTTATCTACTTTCACCACTTCGACTCCTTGTAACCACACTATTCCAGCAGGCTCCCTCTGATTCACACACATGTACTCAGTCTTGCTCCTACTGACTTTCATTCACATTCTCTTCTGAGCATATCTCCACCTCTCCAGACTAAATTCAACCTGCTCTTTACTCTCACTACAGATCACAATGTAATCTACAAACATCATAGTCCATGGAGACTCCTGTCTGATCTCATCTGTCAACCTGGCCATCACAACTGCAAAAGAAAGGCCTCAGAGCTGATTCTTGGTGTAATCCCACCTCCACCTAGAATGAGTCTGTCATTCCTACTGCGCATCTCATCGCTGTCACGCTATCCTTGTACATGTCCTGCACTACCCTAACATACTTCTCTGCCACTCCAGATGTCCTGATACAATACCACAATTCTTTTCTTGACACCCTGTCATAAGCTTTCTCTAAATCCATAAACACACAGTGTACTTCCTTCTGGTCTTCTCTATACTTCTCTATCATTTCTCAGAGCAAATATTGTAGTGTTCTTTCTCAGCATGAAACCATATTGCTGCTCACAGATCTTCACCTGTTTTCTAAGCTGAGGTTCTACTACTCTTTCCCATAACTTCATGCTCATGTAATGGCTGATTAACTTTATGCTTCTGTAGTTACTGCAACTCTGCGCATCACCCTTGTTCTTAAAAATAGGAACCAGCACACTTCATCTCCACTCCTCAGCCATCCTTTCACTTTCCAAGACTTTGTTAAACAATCTGGTTAGAAACTCCACTGCCATCTCTCCTAGACATATTTCCATGCCTCCACTGGAATCATCTGGGCCTACGCCTTTCCACTCTTCACCTCTTCATAGCTGCTTTCACTTCATCCTTACTAATCTCTTACACTTCTTGATTTACTCTCTCCACATCATCTAGCCTTTTCTCTCTCATTTTCTTCATTCATCAGCTCCTCAAATATTCCCTCCACCTTCTCAACACACTCACCTTACTTGTTAGCACATTGCCATCTGCATCTTTTACCACACTAATCTGCTGCACATCCTTTAAAATTTAGCACTGACTGGTGGGGTGCTGTTTCACCAAACAGCAAATAACATGGAATCAAGAAGAGATGTGATAGAAATATTAATGAAACATAAGTTTCTTGGAGCTGCTCCTGGTTCTGAATTCATATGGAAATTTAAGGGATCCATCCATTGGTTAATACTCCACACTCTGCTGAGTTTTACACAAATTGATTAGAGATTTTTGAGTCATTTTTGGGAAAATCAACAAACAAACAAACCATCCATTGAGCATGGTTGAAACAATGAGTTCCCTGATGACATCATTGTTAGTTGTTGCTCTGAGTCAGATTGTCAGAGTTGTGTGCTTCATGCCAAAGCCCCCATATTTCCTGCCTATGTCATATCACATGAAGAAATGAAAGACTTGTAGTGATCCATCTATTGTCTGCTGTCGCCTTTCCTTTGTGTGCATGTGTGTGTGTGTGTGTGTGTGTGTGTGTGTGTGTGTGTGTGTGTGTGTGTGTGTGTGTGTGTGCCCTGATCTGAATTGGGAGCTGGTTCCACAGGAGAGGAGCCTGAAAGCTGAAGGCTCTGCCTCCCATTCTACTCTTACAAACCCTAGGAACTACAAGTAAGCCTGCAGTCTGAGAGCGAAGCGCTCTATTGGGGTGATATGGTACTACGAGGTCCCTAAGATAAGATGGGACCTGATTATTCAAAACCTTATAAGTAAGAAGAAGAATTTTAAATTCTATTCTAGAATTAACAGGAAGCCAATGAAGAGAGGCCAATATGGGTGAGATATGCTCTCTCCTTCTAGTCCTTGTCCAGTACTCTAGCTGCAGCATTTTGAATTAACTGAAGGCTTTTTAGGGAACTTTTAGGACAACCTGATATAATGAATTACAATAGTCCAGCCTAGAGGAAATAATGCATGAATTAGTTTTTCAGCATCACTCTGAGACAAGACCTTCTGATTTTAGAGATATTGCGTAAATGCAAAAAAGCAGTCCTACATATTTGTTTAATATGCGCTTTGAATGACATATCCTGATCAAAAATGACTCCAAGATTTCTCACAGTATTACTAGAGGTCAGGGTAATGCCATCCAGAGTAAGGATCTGGTTAGACACCATGTTTCTAAGATTTGTGGGGCCAAGTACAATAACTTCAGTTTTATCTGAGTTTAAAAGCAGGAAATTAGAGGTCATCCATGTCTTTATGTCTGTAAGACAATCCTGCAGTTTAGCTAATTGGTGTGTGTCCTCTGGCTTCATGGATAGATAAAGCTGGGTATCATCTGCGTAACAATGAAAATTTAAGCAATACCGTCTAATAATACTGCCTAAGGGAAGCATGTATAAAGTAAATAAAATTGGTCCTAGCACAGAACCTTGTGGAACTCCATAATTAACTTTAGTCTGTGAAGAAGATTCCCCATTACATGAACAAATTGTAATCTATTAGACAAATATGATTCAAACCACCGCAGTGCAGTGCCTTTAATACCTATGGCATGCTCTAATCTCTGTAATAAAATTTTATGGTCAACAGTATCAAAAGCAGCACTGAGGTCTAACAGAACAAGCACAGAGATGAGTCCACTGTCCGAGGCCATAAGAAGATCATTTGTAACCTTCACTAATGCTGTTTCTGTACTATGATGAATTCTAAAACCTGACTGAAACTCTTCAAATAGACCATTCCTCTGAAGATGATCAGTTAGCTGTTTTACAACTACCCTTTCAGAATTTTTGAGAGAAAAGGAAGGTTGGAGATTGGCCTATAATTAGCTAAGATAGCTGGTCAAGTGATGGCTTTTTAAGTAATGGTTTAATTACTGCCACCTTAAAGCCTGTGGTACATAGCCAACTAACAAAGATAGATTGATCATATTTAAGATCGAAGCATTAAATAAGGTAGGGCTTCCTTGAGCAGCCTGGTAGGAATGGGGTCTAATAAACATGTTGATGGTTTGGATGAAGTAACTAATGAGAATAACTCAGACAGAACAATCGGAGAGAAAGAGTCTAACCAAATACCGGCATCACTGAAAGCAGCCAAGATATCGATACGTCTTTGGGATGGTTATGAGTAATTTTTTCTCTAATAGTTAAAATGCCCATGGCATGGGCAACTTACACATCTGTGATGGTATCATCAATGCTGAAAGGTACATCCAGGTTTTGGAGCAGCACATACTGCC
This sequence comes from Thalassophryne amazonica, assembly GCF_902500255.1. Taxonomy (NCBI): domain Eukaryota; kingdom Metazoa; phylum Chordata; class Actinopteri; order Batrachoidiformes; family Batrachoididae; genus Thalassophryne; species Thalassophryne amazonica. The sequence goes on along the minus strand of NC_047107.1, from coordinate 57,191,439 downwards.
ATCGAAGCAACGTCTTTTTCAGGGACGTCCCTGCTTATTTCAGCAAGACAATGCCAAGCCACATTCTGCACGTGTTACAACAGCGTGGCTTCGTAGTAAAATAATGCGGGTACTCCACCTCCAACGCTTCAACAATTAGTGTCCTCAGTTCCCAAACACTTATTGAGTGTTGTTAGAAGGAAAGGTGATGTAACACAGTGGTAAACATACCACTGTCCCAACTTTTTTGAAACATGTTGCAGGCATCCATTCAAAATGAGCAAATATTTGCACAAAAACAATAAAGTCTATCAGCTTGAACATTAAATATCTTGTCTTGTGGTGTATTCAATTGAATATAGGTTGAAGAGGATTCGCAAATCATTGTATTCTGTTTTATTTACATTTACACAATGTCCCAACTTCACTGGAATTGGGGTTGTACATAATATGACAAAGGGGATATATTTATACACAAAAGTGTGTGGCAGCTAGCTACCAGCCTGTGACATCACCATGCTAACCTCCATGAAATGTCTTGTAAATACGTTCAGAGGGGTTATTAGGTTCTAAAAACAGCATTTTGCTAGCTTTTATAAGATACGAGAGACGTATATAACACACAAAACAAAGCGGTTTTGGAGAGACCTGCCACTGATTGGCTGTCACCCCCGCCACTCAAAAAAAACATAACAGATTGAAATAGAATGCAACTTTTTAACCTCTTAAAATATCTCTTAAAATGGGTCAACATTAGCCATCTTTGAACTTTTCCAAGGTCTGTGTTCCCCTGTGAATTTGAAGACTGTGCTAGTAACAGAACTGGACTTATGCCAAGCACAGACGGATGGAGGACGGACACAAGCATTCGCAATACCTGATGGCTGTATTTGATGGCCATCAGGTAATAACTCCTGAAAGCTGTCTCTTCAGACTAGTTTGCAACATTTAAACTACAAAGTCTTGCTGAATGCAGCACTGTGCAAATCCCCATTAAATCTTTTTATGCCATATTCATTTGCAAAACATCATGAAGCATATAAGAGCATTTGACACATAATCCTGATGATTAGTGTGACTCCTGAGATTCTTTTATTTGTGCAGTGCAAATCTTAAGCTTCACCTCAGCTTCACCCTATTACAGCTATCAGTTAAATATGTTTCAGTCCTCCAACGTTCTCAGAGCACCTGATCTGGAATAAAATCAAGATTTAACGTGATGTTTATGGAGACAACTTTCACCTCCACCCGCACTCTGATTAACAGCAGTGGTGCCATCTAATCATTTCCATTTGTTGCTGCTTCAAGAGGACTTGGTCTATAAAAAACAAAGGGTTGCCTCTCAAGCTGCAAGAGTACCTCACCAAAAAAGCCTTCTGAAAATTGCATTATTTCATTTTTTCAGGGTTGGAATGAGACGTTTTCCACTCCCGCGTGCCACACATCCTTTAATACATCTGTTGGAGGAAAGGGAGGCTAATAACAGACCTGCAGGAACACAAAAGTAACAGAACCCAGCACAAAAGAAAGCAGTGAAATGGAGGCGCTGAGAAGTGGGAGGATGCGAGTCTTTTTCAGCTGTTGAGTGTTATTGCTGTCAGATCTGCCACAGCAGTAATTTTCTGACCCAGTAATGAAAACTTTGTCTTATATCGGGTTTGTCTTTTGGTGACCTGAGTCTACAGATTGCACTCAGCAAATCCCACAGTGTTGAAAATATGACGTTGCTTGGTTAGCACAAGTTCACTGATGTGGTTATGCTGGAGATCATTCTGATGATCTTTGACAGGTCGGAATCCAGTGACACATTGGACGTGTTGTCACAAAGCTGCAAACCATCCAAGACATCGATGAACTGACAAAAATGGTAAGTGCAATGAACAGGAACACTGGAGGCTTCACTTGTGCACTGACGAGTTCCACTGACTCTGTTGTGTATCTGCACGCAGCTTCGTGCAGCTGGAGAGTTTGAGGAGAGGAAGATGATCAGAGCAGCCATCCGCCAAATCAGAGAGGATCAACAGCAAGGTGAGAGCAACATTTGATGACACTGTCTCTGGCTGATTTAAGATGGAACTCAGGAACAAAGTTAGCCACCGATATAAAGACACGGCTTTGATTCCTGGTAATCCTACATCTTGTATCTTGCAACAAGATATTTTGTCTCTGTCTCAGTCCACTCAGCTGTAAATGGGAATCAGCCTGGCTGGGGTAGTCACCTGTGATGGACTGATGTCCTGTCCAATTAGAGTCATAGACTGTCATCCAATTGATGTTACGGAATCAGGGATACATGCCAACACCAACTGGCATAAGGGCCTAAATTGTACTTCTTAGGGAAGAAAATCTTTCATGTGATTAAACATCAGAGAAGTAGTGTGACTCATGGGAAATGAATTGAACTCAAATGTGATGAACGGTACTAACACGCATGCTCTACTTTTCACAGCTTTGACTAGCTGGGCACTGGAATGTGAGTCAGTCTGTAGAGTGATAGCTGTATCATTATTGCCTCCAACATCTGATGGGAATGGATGGTTAGAATTTTCACTTTTTCCCCTCTCCGTTTGCAGGGAACTGTGATGTTAATTTATTACAAACATCAAATTAGAACATAGTGGAAATCTTCAGACATTATCAAATCCCACTACAGATCTCTCCTAGATCACTTGTGTGAACACAAACAAAGTTACCCCTTGCAGTGTAATGGTAACTAGAGTAGTACCTTCCGTGCTCACCGACGAGCTTCATTAGTCCCTTAAGGACCATAATGTGTTACAAGGGTGCAGGTACACAGGGTAACCAAACACCCCCCCCCCCCCCCCCCCCCCCCCGGCGAAGCTACTGGGAATCAAATTAAGGTAAGCCAGATAAATATTACCCTAGACATTGATCAAGTTCAAAATTGGCCTTTTGGCCTTATGTGCACCGAAAAGATCCAACTTGTGCTCTTTCCCATGGAATGAAATGCTCAGTGCAGTTAGTAATACTGGCTTTAATTGTTAATATATCGCATTGCTTCTTGAGGAATTAAGCAAAATGTGCTATTAAAAGCAGCTCTGCATAGGTCTCACCTGCATGAGGGAGGACAAGAGACACGGGAGATAGATTAAAGAAATATAGGTGTCTGATATAGATCAAGGTTTTTGAAGTCAGTGCAAAGTTTTAGAAAATATCACAACCGTGACATCTGTAATAGGCTTGTGAATGTTATCACTGATAATGATTTGATACGCACCTCGATACACTACTAGCGATACGATACATATAGCGATTATGACGATACTGACGATGTGATACAATTCATCCCTGTTCCCGATTCGATGTGATTTGATATGTATTTGATGCTGATTCAATTCCTCACAATGCCACACGATACGATTTGGTGTGATACGATTAGGGATGTGTATTGGCAAGATTTTATCGATATCGATGCCTTTATCGATTCCGCTTAATCGATCCGATTCTTTATCGATTCCCTTATCAACACCTCTTTTTAATTTTCTGTGTACTAAAGTGGGCTTTACAGGTTTTCTATGTCAGCAACATTTTATTGATTCTTAAAGTAAATAAATATAAAATTGGTCACTGGATCATTGATCTCTGGACATAATAAACATCAATAAAATCTGTACATGGTTGCTAGATCCTTGATGTACATGGTGGATCCTTGATCTCTGGACATAAATAGAAAAAAAATCTGTAGTTATTGTCAAAGCATTTCCTTTCAGATATTATTGACACAAATCTAACTCCATAGACTCTGAGCTGAGCTCGTCAGCCGGCTGGCTGCACGTCAGGATGTAATTCATAAAAATTCAGGATGTCTCATTTTTGGTGAAGAAAAACCCCGGTTTTGTGTTATAACGTTTGGAAAGAGCTGTCATTTGATTTAAAATGGCGATTTGTTCTGAAGTTATTCATTCTAACCGAAATACGCGTGGCTCTTTGGAGCTGCACTACACACTTTGTCCCACAAAACAGGATATTATTAGTATTATTATCATTATTTCCTTTACCTGATGGACAACTTCAGTTTATGCACTAGCTGGTGCTCACGCCAGAGACCATTGCGTAACACTCCAGTGTGGAATGGAGGACGACTCTCATTTTTTGCCCGCAACAAGACAACAGTCCCAGTTTATGATGTTAATCCACACAAAGGTGACTCACGATTGACATCTTAAATGGCTTTGAGAGGGGTTAATGAAGAAATTGCGGACTTGCTGCTTCTGAAAACCAGCGAAGCAGAGAACCAGTGAACGGCGGGTCGAAGTGCTGCTTTGTTGATTCAAGCTTAAGCAGACCCGCTGCAGTCTGCAATCAACGTAGAGAAATGATTATTTCTCGATAAACACCCTCAAAACAACAGTCTCTCCGGTGTCCAGAACCATCCGTGGTGCATTCAGTCCATGGTGATTTTCGGAAAAAATCGATGCAAACAGGTAGCGAGCGATACAACACAATTTCACCCGTCAACTGAATCGATGCACACTGAATGAATTGATGCACTCACATCGCGCATGTTTGTTTCTAGATACTGATTCCTATCAATTAATCTCCACATGCCTAATCTGTTAGTTATAACAAAAGAATGACCTTGAGCAGGATGGTTGGGTAAACTTTAGCATGCCGATGAAACAGTGTTATTGTGGCAGTTCCACCCATCGGCCCATTTGGCCGTGGTTTTAGTTCTTTGTATGATTTTTGGGTTTTCATTGTCCTGTTTGCTTATGATTCCTGTCCTGTAGGTTTATACTGTATGTTATATTCTGTTTTGTCTCATTCCTCTGGTGGGTGTGGGTGCGTCTCCCCTGGTCCGTCGTGTATGCTTTCGCCCTGCCTCCGGTGTGTGCCTTTGTGTGAGTGTCATGTGCATTGCCTCTGTTCCTCTTCTGTGTCCCGTTTGTGTGTAGTGCCTCCCTGTGCCTTGTGTCTGTCCAAAACCCTGCGTATGTTGATCATCTGTTTTGGTTAATGTGTCAGCCTGTCGTCCACCTGCTTTTTGTGGGCACGGTTTATTCTTTGTTCTACATCTTTGTTCTGTTGTATTCTGGGTTTGGTTTTGATCATAGTTTTATTCTGATTGTCATTTATATTTGATCACCTCAATATTTCATCCTTAGTTTTTCATATTTGGTTTGCCTTTGTTCACCTCTGAGTTTGTCATTTTATTTCCGTCTTTTCATTCCTCTTCTTCTGCAGTTTTGGTTGGTTATTGTTATTTATTTCCCACCCTTTGTTGTCCGTTTTGTATTCTGTCACCAGTTATTGTCTGTTAGTTATTTATCTCCTTGTGTTCTGTTCGTTCACGTGTGTCTTTGTAGTTCAGCCTCCTTCTGTCACTTTTACCTTTGTTATTTAAGCACTTCCTTGTTTGTCTGTAATTGCTGGTTCATTGTGTATGTTTCTATCAAGGTCTACGCCAATGTCATGGTCTGTACTTTATCTTTGTCCTTGCCTTGATTTGCTCTCCACACTGTGTGTAAGTACCAGTTCTCTGTGTTTACCCGACCATGTTCTTGTTTAGTTCTGAGTTTGTTTTTGATAGTCCTCCGTGCGTTCTCTTTTTGGGACTTTTGTCACCTCTGCACTCTTTGAACTTATCAGGCATGGCACAAAGACTCTCACTAGCAGACTGGGGTAAGAAAAAAGATTTAATATAATAATTAAGCAGGGATTCAGTACACGGTTGGTCCAGCAGTGAAGCAAAGGTACAGACAGGGGTAAGGCTGAGGCTTGGTCAAACAAACAGGCAGAGGTCAAAAAACACAGCGTGGTGGCAATCAGAGGCAGAGACAAAAGCATGGTTGAGGACAAAACAAGGTCAAATACTGGCAGGCTGAATACAAGGCAAAGCAAGGCAAGGTGTGAGAGCTGGAAAGTGAACAACATTCGACAATCTGGCAGGGGACTGTGAGACTGTGAGGGTTTAAATAGTGGCAGGATAATTAGGGTGTGGAATGAGGAACAGGTGTGCAGAAGGTTCTAGAAGGGGCATGGCTGAGAAAGAGAAGAGCAGGTGCAAGAGGGTGCAGTGAGACAAAGAGCAAAGCAGACTGGGGCAAGATGAACAAGTTACAGAAAAAAAACAACGGTGACAAATGTGACATGCTCAAGACAAACAATAATAGATGTGAACAACACAAAGGGAGCAACAGTTAAACAACGTGACCAGCCTAAAAAGAAAGATAAGCAAATAAAGACTGTGATCCAAAACCAAAGCTGAACAGATGCTGACTTAAGTATAAACGTAAATGCGATAACAGATAAGATGGAAAAGCAGACTACAAGCTAAACAGAAAATAAATGACAGAAAACAAACCAGTGACCAGAATACAGATGATGTAACACAAAATAAATGATAAACTGAAAATGCAACTAAAGTCACATCACCCGATTACTAAACACAGAAAGTAAATAAAGCGAAACCAGAGCCTACAAGATGATCATCAGAGGTGACAAAAGCATAATACAAGAATTGAAATAAACAGAATCAAACTAAGACAAAACTACACAGAAGACCACAAATAAAAGAATGATGAACAGAAACAAAACCAATGATAACACAAACATGACCGTGATGACCTGACAAGACATGAATAAAAACACCGAAGACTCAGAGCATGGAAGGAAATATGAATCCAGACTAATGACAGATGGCCTTAAAGGGCCAGATCATGACAGAACTATTTGTCACAATAAATCACCTGGATTGATATACATCCCCTGTGACCTCGCTGTCTGAAATTATATTATATTAGGTTCATCATCTCTTTAAACCTTAATAGCTACCATACTGTATTCTTATATTATTATCAGTTTCTGTATTGGCTGCTCCCTTGTTTGCAGTTGGGGTTGACACAGCAGATCCAAGGTGGACCTGCATGGGCAATTCCAAAAAAATGTACCTAACTCTGACTCTTGCCTGAGTGTGATTTTGACCCATTCTTCCACACAAGTTGTCTTCAAATCTTTCCATGGTTCCGTGGACCTTTTCTCTGAACTCTGATTGTTCTATTGGTTTCAAATCAGATGACTGGCTGGAACATTCAAGCAGCTTTATTTTCATTCTCTGAAACCAATTAAGAGTTTCCTTGGCTGTGTGTTTGGAATCATTGTCTTGCTAAAATGTCCACCTTCATTTCCTTTTCATCATCCTGGTAGATGGCAGCAGATGTTTATCAAGAATGCCTCGGTACATTTTTCCATTCATCCTTCCTTCAATGACATGACGTTTGACAGTGCTGTATGCTGAAAACAGCCACACCATGATGTTCCCACCTCCAAACTTCACTGTTGGTGTGGTGTTTTGGGGGTGATGCATAGTGCCATTCATGGTGTGTATTATGGCATCCAAAGAGTTCAGTTTTGGTCTCATCTGACAAGTCCATATTTTCCCAGTATTTCACAGGCTTGTTCAAATGTTGTGCAGCAAACTTTAAACTAGCTTCAACATGCTTTTTCTTCAGCATTGGAGTCTTGTGTGGTGCGTGTGCATACAAGCCACGGCAGTTGAGTGCATTACTTATTGTTTTCCTTGAAACAATTGTACCTGCTAATTTCAGGTCTTTCTGGAGCTCTCCACAAGTGCTCCTTAGCTTTTGGACAAGTCTTCTTTAACTTCTGTCAGAAATCTTTTGAGATGCTTCTGGTCATGGCTGTTTCATGGTGAAATTATGTTCTTTCCACTTTCAGATTTATAGCTCCAACAGTGCTCACTGGAACATCCAGAAGTTTAGAAATCCTTCTGTGACCAATGCCGTCGGTATGTTTTGCAACAGTAAGGTTGGTAAGGACAGGCCATCAGTTGAGACCAAACCAGCTGATATTAATTTCCACTGACGAGGGGCAGGATTGCTTTCTAATTACTGATAGATTTCAGATGGTGTCTTGGCTTTCCATGCCTTTTTGCACCTCCCTTTCTTCAGGTGTTCAATAGTTTTTCCCTGTGTCATTTCACAGTATTACACATAACTTAATTTATGGACATCTCTTATTTTGTTTCATTGTACATGTGTATTACTTGCGTTGTTACCGTCATCTGGTGAAAATTTCGTATCAGTAGTACCTTTAGAAATATATTTACTGAGAAAAATGGTGACGTGTTCAATACTTATTTTTCTCACTGTAAGAAAAGTACTTTAACAGGTGTTTTTACATACCAGAACATGGGGGAGGGGGGGGTAACAACAACGATGGCCACACAGACCACCTGCGTCTGTGACTCCGATTATTGCAGTGCTGATCAGTGCTGCACCAAAATGATTATTGATTTCAGAATTGATACATATTCTGTATTATTTTTCATTATTTTGTCTCTGCTGTTTTTCCTTGGTGTATTTAAAACAATTGCCTAATGTGTTTTCTGTATTATCATGGTGTCAACAGTATTGCGCAATCTATATCATGGTGCATCGGGATGACTGACCCCAGTGTACTGTCCATATGCATTCTGTCTTGCTTTCACATCTGCTTCTCATTGGTCATTACACGCCTGCATTGTATTGTCTCATCACTGTTGGCACTATATTATTTCCTGGTTTTCACTTTGTTCTTGTCAATTCACTGTGTCGATTTCACATTATGAATCTGAGTTTCACTGCATCAGTCTGTTCCTGTGTTTTGGTGTTCTTTGATATTCCTGCTCTCCTGTTGCTTTCTCCTATTCTCCCATTCTTCTGCTGTGTCCATATCTTTCTCTGATTGTCTCCAGGCCTGTTTTGCCATTTGTGTCCGTATGGTTGGACTGTTTTTTGTTGTTGGTGGTGGTGTTTTTAACACTATAAATAAATATTCACCTGCTTTCCATCCTGCATTCTGGGTTGTAGCCTGGAAAAAAAAAATCAATCACAGATTGATTAGCCTGATAGATACTCTAATTAAAAACAAATGTATGAACTGTAAAGTCAGTGTTGTACTTCGTCAGATAGCAATAATGCTACATGCCTTCATGAAGCTTCATTAGTCATGAGTCTTCCTCAGAGGGAGTTTTTCTTTACCACTGTTGCTCTGGGGGTTAGTAAGGTTAGACCTTACTTGTGTGAAGCGCCTTGAGGCAACTCTGTTGTGATTTGGCGCTATATTAATGAAAATAAATTGAAATTGATTTAAATAGTTCAGCTTATGTCCAAAAGAGCAAACTGAGACTGTACTTATAGTGGCCATGTGCTCAAATGTGCAGTGGTACTTGATGATATCTGAACTCCACCAGTACTTAATAAAAATGATGCTGCTAATGTAAGTTAAGTCACCACAGAACTACCTTGGGTCCTGGATAGTGATCACCCAGGAGGTCAACCGGTTCATTCCTACATCTCTAAAATAACCAACAATCTGCACATGAATGTGCTCAGTTAAAAACCTTTGACTTGACACAATGTCTTATCTTACAGTTTTATATTAATGGGTCACAGAGAGACCATGCACATGATTTTGTGACCCGCAGAAAGCGCACATGGCTTCATCAGATGGCTGGCTGTTGTTGCCATGGTTACTGAAGCAGACCTACACATCTTAGTGAATCAGATTAAGGATTCCTGCCATTCCTTAGGGCCCCTTCACACATAATGCGAAGCTTGGACAAAGTGCACACTTAGTGCGCATGACGCAGGAATCGTGTGCAAATGGTGTAATGTTGTCCCTGTCGCCAACGCCTTGTACACCTGTTGCTACACCTTTTTGCGCACACAAGCACCTGAAAGACAAAGCGTGCGCTGTGCGAACCTATTGTACCCTCTTGCGGCAGGTGCCGGCCAAATTCTAGGTGACTGGCACGAACACGTAACACCGCTCAGATGGCACGTAGAAAATGTGTGGCCAGTCGCACTCTTGGCATGACAAGAGACTGCTACCAATCACTGTCGTACTGCTGTGAAATTTGTCTAAGTTCCCCACGAGTGTGACTTTGCAAACACACACACACTGACACGTGGGTGTGTGCGCTCCACTCACAGGAGGCATGGCTTCCGACTGAAGCAACTGTTGTGATCTGTCCTTCTGGACATTCCAGCTACACAACACCTACTGTGTTTGGACAGTCATGGACCAGCAACGGCCCATTGTGAGTCGCGTCTGTCTGATTGCTATATTTACGTGGACATAAATAAAAACATATACTGTATCACCGTGGTGGCAACAAGCTGCAGCAAGTGAGCCTGCGCACGGAGCGGACACTGACAGCCCCTCAGGTTGGAACGGACCATCAGATCAGAATACGCAGCAGGCGATCTGACCATCACGTCACCCACGTGAGCTCTGTTCCACATGACGTGGTGTCTGTGCTGTGGCGCACCATCCACAAGACATGCATGTTGGGCAGAACACGCGCGAGGCAGACTGGCCTCACCTGACCAGTATATGTGGATATGATCACAGCACATGACTCTGTATGTCAGTGACCATGGGTCATCACCAGAGGAACAGACGAATCATATTTGTATTGCCCATGTGATAAATGCAGTGTTTTATATGGTGTAGGATTTTAATTTTTTTTTTTGGAATACTTCCATGTCCTTCCTGATATGAGGCAGCTTCTGGCAGCTTTCAAAGAACAGCTCCATAGCTCTGTGGTAAAGTCTCTGACTAGGAATCAGAGGTTTTGAAAGGTGTGAGTTCACGTCCCGGGTGGTGTGTTTGTTTTTCGTTTTCTTTCTTTTTTTTTTTTCTTTTTAGTTATTCCACATAAGTGGCGCGATGTGGTGCACCTGGTACTGTTCCTGCTTGACGGACACCGGCGCATGCATGAACTCTTGCACCGGGTTCGTGCACGCTGCCTGTCGGCGCAATGTTTCATGTGCTAATTTCAAACTGTTTCACGTTGTTTCGCTGTTTTCATCCAAACGCTGTCCAAACTTCGCACTCTGTGTGAAGGGGCCCTTACTGTTGTCTGGTCTGTCATGCTCCAGAATGATGACACATGGCTGCGGTGATGCAAAGTCTGTCACATGTGTACAGAATTTCTTTCTCAGACCCTGGAAGAAAAGAACATTTCAGGACACTACAAATGATCCCATCCTCTGCCATGTCAAGTTTAATGTATTTTTATTTTCTTGTGTTTGATTCTCCTCATTTCTCAAATCTGCGTGTTTGGCTGTTTTTCACCTGCCTCGTTGCACTTTCTCCGTGTAGCCAGAATGTTTGTCAAATGCTGTTGCTGTGCATGTTTTTTTTAGGGTCTGTGGAAGGAGGTAAAACCTTTCGTGGTTGCCTGGAGCCGGACAGTAGGACACCGCAGAGCAGCGCAAGAACTTTGGTAAGACCAGAAAAGAGTGATCTCCTGGATGTATGGATTCACCATTGATTAAAGGTGACTTATGGAGATACTTTCCCACTGTTTCAGCTGTTGAGTAAAGAGTCTGTGTCAGGATTATTTGTAAATCTGAACCAAGTGAGCAGGCTATGGTGCTGCATAGCAGCAGGGACCACAGATATTTGTCTGATTCCACAGTGAGGAATGTAGCAAACAGCAAAGAAGCACTGTGTCATCATCATAAAAAACCACAAACACTCTTTTATAAAGTACCACAAAGTCATACTTGAGTGAAAGTACAAGTATCTTAGCATAAAATTACTTTGGTAAAAGTTAAAGTCTCCTTTAAAAATATTACTTGAGTAAAAGTCTTAAAGTATCTGACATTTATTGTACTTAAGTATCAAAAGTAAATTTCTCATATAAAATGTACTTTAAGTAAAAGTACTGAGTAAAAGTAAAGTCCAAAATGAGTGCAGAGTAAACTGGTGACACAAAAACAAAGCCAGTGTGGTGTCTGGAGAAACCAGGAGGGGGCCTCAGCCCCTATAAAAGGCTCTGGTCAGTGTTGGTGACGAGATGAGTGAGCAACATTTATAGCTGTAAAGAAAGCTGCTGTTCGTTTTCTGGATACACAGTCGTGCTGCTGGAAGACCCACACACACTTTTCTGTTAAACACAACAGCCAGAGTGAAACAGAACAGTCATTTATGGCTGAACAATTGTGCCAAATTTAAGGAAAAGTAAAAAAAAAAAGTCACCACCACCAACCACTGCAAAGCAACCAAACGCAGCACTCTTTGCACTTTTGAATACAAAATGCAGCGCTGCATTTCAACTAAAATAAAACGAAACAGACACGGCGACTGGTTTTGCTGGTACTGAAATTTTCCCCTTAAGTACAACCCCTGGCAAAAATTATGGAATCGCCGGCCTCAGAGGATGTTCATTCAGTTGTTTAATTTTGTAGAAAAAAAGCAGATCACAGACATGACACAAAACTAAAGTCATTTCAAATGCCAACTTTATGGCTTTAAGAAACACTATAAGAAATCAAGAAAAAAAGATTGTGGCAGTCAGTAACAGTTACTTTTTTAGACCAAGCAGAGGAAAAAAATATGGAATCACTCAATTCTGTGGAAAAAATTATGGAATCACCCTGTAAATTTTCATCCCCCAAATTAACACCTGCATCAAATCAGATCTGCTTATTGACATTGACCCTATGCCATGACATTGACCCTATGTGTCTTTTTGCAAGGAATGTTTTTGCAGTTTTTGCTCTATGGCAAGATGCATTATCATCTTGAAAAATGATTTCATCATCCCCAAACATCCTTTCAATTGTCCAAAATATCAACATAAACTTGTGCATTTATTGATGATGTAATGACAGCCATCTCCCCAGTGCCTTTACCTGACATGCAGCCCCATATCATCAATGACTGTGGAAATTTACATGTTCTCTTCAGGCAGTCATCTTTATAAATCTCATTGGAAAGGCACCAAACAAAAGTTCCAGCATCATCACCTTGCCCAATGCAGATTCGAGATTCATCACTGAATATGACTTTCATCCAGTCATCCACAGTCCACAATTGCTTTTCCTTAGCCCATTGTAACCTTGTTTTTTTCTGTTTAGGTGTTAATGATGCCTTTCGTTTAGCTTTTCTGTATGTAAATCCCATTTCCTTTAGGCGGTTTCTTACAGTTCGGTCACAGACGTTGACTCCAGTTTCCTCCCATTCGTTCCTCATTTGTTTTGTTGTACATTTTTCGATTTTTGAGACATATTGCTTTAAGTTTTCTGTCTTGACGCTTTGATGTCTTCCTTGGTCTACCAGTATGTTTGCCTTTAACAACCTTCCCATGTTGTTTGTATTTGGTCCAGAGTTTAGACACAGCTGACTGTGAACAACCAACATCTTTTGCAACATTGCGTGATGATTTACTCTCTTTTAAGAGTTTGATAATCCTCTCCTTTGTTTCAATTGACATCTCTCGTGTTGGAGCCATGATTCATGTCAGTCCACTTGGTGCAACAGCTCTCCAAGGTGTGATCACTCCTTTTTAGATGCAGACTAACGAGCAGATCTGATATGATGCAGGTGTTAGTTTTGGGGATGAAAATTCACAGGGTGACTCCATAATTTTTTCCTCAGAATTGAGTGATTCCATATTTTTTTCCTCTGCTTGGTCTAAAAAAGTAACCGTTACTGACTGCCACAATCTTTTTGTCTTGATTTCTTATAGTGTTTCTTAAAGCCAGAAAGTTGCCATTTGAAATGACTTTAGTTTTGTGTCATGTCTGTGATCTGCTTTTTTTCTACAAAATTAAACAACTGAATGAACATCCTCCGAGGCCGGTGATTCCATAATTTTTGCCAGGGGTTGTATGTATTAACTCAGATATGTGTGCTGGATTCCAGCAGGAGCCTGTGTGTGTGTGTGTGTGTGTGTGTGTGTGTGTGTGTGTGTGTGTGTGTGTGTGTGTGTGTGTGTGTGTGTGTGTGTGTGTGTGTGTGTGTGTGTGTGTGCATCAGCGTTCAAAGCGCAGATGGATTTCACCCTCCACAGTCTTCCTCTTCCTCAGCAGGGGTGCAGATGCAACCTGTCATCTTTTATATTTTTTGTCTTATTTTATGTTAAACACGACACCTGATGCTGCAGGGGTGAAAGCCAGACCCCTGTGCTCCGGCTGAAGAGCACTGTATCTGCTGCGCTCCGGCTTACTTTCACCTCTGAAAACAGGCATTGCCTAATCAAATTTCTTCTACTTTTATACAGACGGTTGCCCAGTTCCGGATCACCTTTTGTAAAGTCCCGCTATACGGAGCCATAATGCAACTGAATGTCCTTTAATTGTGTATTGTTGTATTGGGTATTTGGATGTTATTTAGCTGAAAAAGTCTGGGTGGAGTAGCGCTTCTACTTAAAGTGTGAAGCCGCATTATGTGTGGTGCAAACATTTGCCAGAAATGGATCTCTTTTGCCGGTTCCGGATCACGACACTCTGTGTCACTTTGGGGGCATTCCTGGCATCTGGCTGGAGCCCTTCTAATGCAGAATGATACACACTGTGCCCGAGAATGTGTTTTGAACACAAAATGATAGAAATTATACTTATTTAAATGAGAATTTACTTAATTTCGAAAGGCGCCATTATACGTTCTTACGAGCAAAAAATGAAGTGTGGAGGTGAGATTTCTCCTGAATTAAAAAGTAAAAGCCCCCACATTCATGCCCATTTGTGATGTTGAGATGACCCCCAAAGTCCACATGACTCACAAGTACTGATACGAGGCTGCTGCTTCAGTGATCCGCAACCGTCAAATTTTCGTGTCGGAGATAAATGTGCGCAGCAATTAAACAGCAAGACATAACACACTGACATTTTCTACCAAAGTAAGTAAGCATTTTCCCACTCTAGAACCAAAAACACTGATTGTCTAACTCACCTTTGCTATGTCTTAGAGATCGTTACTTTAAAACTTGCAGGAATGAGTGAGTGAGAAAAAGCGCGCACACCGCAGACACCGGGATGTTTTGATTCCTCTGCTGATCACAAGGACGGCTGGATCTGGTCGAGCTTGTGGTCGTTTGTAGACAAAACATCAGTCTTTCCATTGGTACCAAGTATTAGCTTATTCGTGCTAATTACGAGAAACAGCGGCACAAAAATGACAGCAGTGATCCGGAACTGGGCAAGTGACTGTATTGTAGTAACGAGTAACAAAGATAGTTAAGGGAAATGTATCGGAGTAAATGTATACATTTTATTGAGGAAAAGTAGTGGAGTAAAAGTGAAAGTCACCAGAAATTGAAATAACAAAGTACAGATATTTCAAAATTCTACTTATGTACAGTAACGTAGTATTTCGATTTCATTACATTACAACACTGACCACAAAACACACCTTAATTCCACC
Source organism: Thalassophryne amazonica (assembly GCF_902500255.1). Taxonomy (NCBI): domain Eukaryota; kingdom Metazoa; phylum Chordata; class Actinopteri; order Batrachoidiformes; family Batrachoididae; genus Thalassophryne; species Thalassophryne amazonica. Next base: position 57,176,280 of record NC_047107.1, on the reverse strand, counting down.
GATCATGGAATGTTTTCTTTGCACATCCTCAGTCAGGTTTGACAGTGTGTGGTGAAAGAAGAAAATATATTTTATGCCTGGTGAAAAACACCAAGTTGTTTTTGAACAGCCATTTAATCAGCGTTATTTTAAGAGCTTCACCTATTTAGCTTTTTTAGATTTGAGAAGTGAGCTTAATACTACCTTTGTATAGATGCCTAATATTTCCTTTCAGCCTCTCCATGCAGTCGTGCTCCCAAACCCTGACCGTCAGGTTTTGTGCAAACATGTCTGTTTTAGCAGTCTGGCTCTCTAGTGGTTGATAAAAAGAGCTTGTTCTGACAGGTTGGCTAAAGTTTATCTTTCACATTAAATTAAATGGTTGTTGCAGAGAACACAATGTGAAAACCTCACAATTAACTATTTGAGAACAAACCAGGAGCCACATGCCATAGGATCTGTTTTATTTGCTCCCTCTTTGTCTGTAATGGGTGCTTGTGTTGCCAAAAGATGAGGTTTCTGTGGGGAGGAAAAAAAATGGCTAGTACTGTCAGAGTTTCCTTACCATTTGGTGAATGGAATTTTGTGAATATGTATCATTTTACAAGAAATCAGATGGTTTCTGAAATGATTACGCAATCAGTTGCATGATTGATACTGAACAATTGTCGAATTGTAGTTATGAAAAAAACAAAAGCTTTTCAAGGGAAAGTTCAAATTGTTTCAGCCTTGTGAATAATGTAATTTCATATCTTTATATGAGTATATATATATATATATATATATATACACTCAACAAAAATATAAACGCAACACTTTTGGTTTTGCTCCCATTTTGTATGAGATGAACTCAAAGATCTAAAACTTTTTCCACATACACAATATCACCATTTCCCTCAAATATTGTTCACAAACCAGTCTAAATCTGTGATAGTGAGCACTTCTCCTTTGCTGAGATAATCCATCCCACCTCACAGGTGTGCCATATCAAGATGCTGATTAGACACCATGATTAGTGCACAGGTGTGCCTTAGACTGCCCACAATAAAAGGCCACTCTGAAAGGTGCAGTTTTATCACAGCACAATGCCACAATGCAAGATTTCAGGGAGCGTGCAATTGGCATGCTGACAGCAGGAATGTCAACCAGAGCTGTTGCTCGTGTATTGAATGTTCATTTCTCTACCATAAGCCATCTCCAAAGGCGTTTCAGAGAATTTGGCAGTACATCCAACCAGCCTCACAACCACAGACCACGTGTAACCACACCAGCCCAGGACCTCCACATCCAGCATGTTCACCTCCAAGATTGTCTGAGACCAGCCACTCGGACAGCTGCTGAAACAATCGGTTTGCATAACCAAAGAATTTCTGCACAAACTGTCAGAAACCGTCTCAGGGAAGCTCATCTGCATGCTCGTCGTCCTCATCGGGGTCTCGACCTGACTCCAGTTCGTCGTATCCGACTTGAGTGGGCAAATGCTCACATTCACTGGTGTTTGGCATGTTGGGGAGGTGTTCTCTTCACGGATGAATCCTGGTTCACACTGTTCAGGGCAGATGGCAGACAGCGTGTGTGGCGTCGTGTGGGTGAGCGGTTTTCTGATGTCAATGTTGTGGATCGAGTGGCCCATGGTGGCGGTGGGGTTATGGTATGGGCAGGTGTCTGTTATGGACAAAGAACACAGGTGCATTTTATTGATGGCATTTTGAATGCACAGAGATACGGTGACGAGATCCTGAGGCCCATTGTTGTGCCATACATCCAAGAACATCACCTCATGCTGCAGCAGGATAATGCACGGCCCCATGTTGCAAGGATCTGTACACAATTCTTGGAAGCTGAAAATGTTCCAGTTCTTGCATGGCCGGCATACTCACCGGACATGTCACCCATTGAGCATGTTTGGGATGCTCTGGACCGGCGTATACGACAGCGTGTACCAGTTCCTGCCAATATCCAGCAACTTCGCACAGCCATTGAAGAGGAGTGGACCAACATTCCACAGGCCACAACTGACAACCTGATCAACTCTATGCAAAGGAGATGTGTTGCACTGCATGAGGCAAATGGTGGTCACACCAGATACTGACTGGTATCCCCCCCAATAAAACAAAACTGCACCTTTCAGAGTGGCCTTTTATTGTGGACAGTCTAAGGCACACGTGCACTAATCATGGTGTCTAATCAGCATCTTGATATGGCACACCTGTGAGGTGGGATGGATTATCTCAGCAAAGGAGAAGTGCTCACTATCACAGATTTAGACTGGTTTGTGAACAATATTTGAGGGAAATGGTGATATTGTGTATATGGAAAAAGTTTTAGATCTTTGAGTTCATCTCATACAAAATGGGAGCAAAACCAAAAGTGTTGCATTTATATTTTTGTTGAGTGTGTATATATATATTGTTTTTTTTTATTTTTTTATTTATTGTTCTTCTATCGGCTGCTCCCGTTAGGAGTCTCCACAGCAGATCAATTGTTTCCATTTCACCCTTTCCTCCCTCAGCACATACATAAACCTCCTCTTTGGCCTCCCTCTTCTCCTCCTGCCTGGTGGCTCCATCCTCAGCATCCTTCTCCCTATATACCCTGGGTCCCTCCTCTGCACATGTCCAAACCATCTCAATCTCGCCTCTCTGACTTTGTCTCCAATCTGTCCCACCTGAGCTGTCACTCTGATATGTTCATTTCGGATCCTGTCCATTCTCATCACTCCCAAAGATGATCGCAGCATCTTCAGTTCTGCCATCTCCTTGTCTTCCTCATGTCTTTTTGTTAGTGCCACCATCTGTAAGCCATACAACATAGCTGGTCTCACTACTGTCTTGTGAACTTTCCCCTTCACTTTTGCAGATATTCTCTCAGTGCCACCTTTCTCCAACCACTCCACCCTGCCTGCACTCTCTTCTTTACCTCTTTACCACAATTCCATTACTTTGGACAGTTGACCCTAAGTATTAACTTATCTACTTTCACCACTTCGACTCCTTGTAACCACACTATTCCAGCAGGCTCCCTCTGATTCACACACATGTACTCAGTCTTGCTCCTACTGACTTTCATTCACATTCTCTTCTGAGCATATCTCCACCTCTCCAGACTAAATTCAACCTGCTCTTTACTCTCACTACAGATCACAATGTAATCTACAAACATCATAGTCCATGGAGACTCCTGTCTGATCTCATCTGTCAACCTGGCCATCACAACTGCAAAAGAAAGGCCTCAGAGCTGATTCTTGGTGTAATCCCACCTCCACCTAGAATGAGTCTGTCATTCCTACTGCGCATCTCATCGCTGTCACGCTATCCTTGTACATGTCCTGCACTACCCTAACATACTTCTCTGCCACTCCAGATGTCCTGATACAATACCACAATTCTTTTCTTGACACCCTGTCATAAGCTTTCTCTAAATCCACAAACACACAATGTAATTCCTTCTGGCCTTCTCTATACTTCTCTATCAGTATTCTCAGAGCAAATATTGTAGTGTTCTTTCTCAGCATGAAACCATATTGCTGCTCACAGATCTTCACCTGTTTTCTAAGCTGAGGTTCTACTACTCTTTCCCATAACTTCATGCTCATGTAATGGCTGATTAACTTTATGCTTCTGTAGTTACTGCAACTCTGCGCATCACCCTTGTTCTTAAAAATAGGAACCAGCACACTTCATCTCCACTCCTCAGCCATCCTTTCACTTTCCAAGACTTTGTTAAACAATCTGGTTAGAAACTCCACTGCCATCTCTCCTAGACATATTTCCATGCCTCCACTGGAATATCATCTGGGCCTACCGCCTTTCCACTCTTCATCCTCTTCATAGCTGCTTTCACTTCATCCTTACTAATCTCTTACACTTCTTGATTTACTCTCTCCACATCATCTAGCCTTTTCTCTCTCTCATTTTCTTCATTCATCAGCTCCTCAAAATATTCCCTCCACCTTCTCAACACACTCACCTTACTTGTTAGCACATTGCCATCTGCATCTTTTACCACACTAATCTGCTGCACATCCTTTAAAATTTAGCACTGACTGGTGGGGTGCTGTTTCACCAAACAGCAAATAACATGGAATCAAGAAGAGATGTGATAGAAATATTAATGAAACATAAGTTTCTTGGAGCTGCTCCTGGTTCTGAATTCATATGGAAATTTAAGGGATCCATCCATTGGTTAATACTCCACACGTCTGCTGAGTTTTACACAAATTGATTTAGAGATTTTTGAGTCATTTTTGGGAAAATCAAACAAACAAACAAACCATCCATTGAGCATGGTTGAAACAATGAGTTCCCTGATGACATCATTGTTAGTTGTTGCTCTGAGTCAGATTGTCAGAGTTGTTGTGCTTCATGCCAAAGCCCCCATATTTCCTGCCTATGTCATATCACATGAAGAAATGAAAGACTTGTAGTGATCCATCTATTGTCTGCTGTCGCCTTTCCTTTGTGTGCATGTGTGTGTGTGTGTGTGTGTGTGTGTGTGTGTGTGTGTGTGTGTGTGTGTGTGTGTGTGTGTGTGTGTGTGTGTGTGTGCGCGCTCTCCTCAGATAGGAAGTGAGGACAGCATCACAGGATCCTCCAATATTCAAGTCTTTTTGCCTTACTTCCTGAGCTGGATGATGGTGGGGCTTTGAGCCACAGGTGGTGGCTGGGGGGGCGCAACATTGGATAAGGGTTTCAGATAGACAGACAGGCAGCCCACCAGCTGCGTCTCAGCAGTGGAGTCTGTGCTGGAATGGGGACAAAGCCAAAAACAACATCAGGCAGCAGTAGCAGGCTTCTGTTCATTCAGATCACAGCGCCGGATCTCTTTGAGCTTTGCGCATTTGTCCCGAGGCAGATGAAAGTCTCAGATAGTTGTTGATGCAGCCAAACACACACACATAATAAGTGCACAGAGCCAGCAGGTTGAAACACTATCTCAAGAACTCACATAACACTCAAGCTTCATAAAAACTGACGGTGAGGGATGCAGAGCTTAATTAATATGTATGTATATGGTTTGTTCCAAATATTTAATTGTTGGCACATCTGTTTGGTCTCTTAATTATTGCCACTACCTGTTAACACAGAGGGCATTGAAAACAAGCAAACAAACAGAAGGTTTCCAGATTATGATGAGATTTTGTGGAGAAGCAATTTGTGCATCTGAATCTCCCTCGTTTTTTTTCCTGTTTGTTTCGCATTGCAAAATTGCATTTTTGCCTTATGCCATCACAAAGATCAGATTAGATATAAAGGGCAGAATTGTGATTGTCCTTCTCTGTTGGGTGGTGAAGGGATGCTCTCTGAATGCGTCTCCTGTTTAGCCTGTATGATTATGGCAATTTTGTGTGCAGACATTTCCTGCAGATTTTAAATTTGCAGTTGCATTCACTGATTTGTACAGTGATTTACTGCATGCAAATATTGAATATTTATGTGTGCCATGACAAGAATATTTGCATGAGCTGAAAGATGGAACATTCAATTGTTGGTTGTTCGCTTTCTTCACCTCCATGAAGAACTTGCTAACAGATGGTCCAGTCGTTAGCTGGTAAGCTTTCAATCTGTGTGTGTTTTTCCGATGCCGTTTAGATATTCATAGAGTATGTTCATGTCCGACTTGCTTTTTCTAATCGCGTTTTTAGCTTCCTGGTTTGTACCGAAAATGCGCGTTGCGGACCGATTGTCATGGAAACCAGTCCGGATATGGGAAAAAATACCACTGGTAATCAGCCAATCAGATTGCGCGTACCATCACAATAAAATGTTTTATTCGACGAGACGTCAGTGGTAGGCCTAGGTGGTAGCTATAACCAGGTAAGGGGTCGATGAATTTGCTCTCAACCTATTAAGAATTTGGTTTGCAGGTGGAAAAAAAAGCTGATTTTTCAGTATGAACCTGACTCCAATGAAGTCCTTGATTACACTGATTCCACACAAAACTGGCAGAAACTCAGGTGTCTTTGCTAGGTCGCACCAAGGTTCAAGTAGCCCTGAAAAGCACCGATTCACAAACTCATTCCCTGTTGGTGGAAAATGTGTTGGAGTTTCTGCTGTCTACAGATGCAGACACTGCCAGTGTGGGTAGGCATGGAAATTGGCACAGAAAGCTAGTTAAGAGTCCAAACCCTTAGCGCCTTTGAGGTGAGTTTGGAATCTTTAGATATGAGAATAACTGGAACATGGAATAGTTCCCTTAAATTTTACTTAACCCACTTTGTGCATGGTCAGTATGAAAAATAATATTTTACTTTTCCTTCAGTGCAGGTTTTATCATCAGTTTCAAATTCCCACAACTTTCGGAATCTTTTCCATAAATGCTCTACTTTTCCTTCTTTTTTAAGCTACGTGACTTCCCATGTGCGATGTGTAGTTGTTCAGCATTCACAATCGCAATGTCACTATGAGTGTCATTTTCACAAGCAGAATATGTACAGTTGCAGCAAAATGTTTAGATACACAAGACGTTTTCTTCCTTATTTCTGACATTTTTGTTCATTTTAAATGATCAGTAAAGTTTTAACAGCTATAAATTAAAGTGTTCAACACCACCCCACCCCATATTAAAACATTTGAAATGTCCACCTTGTGATTTATTTATTTATTATAAGGTTAATGAGATCTGGAAAGATAATTACCTCTGCCAACAAAGTTGTTTGTTTATATCATGAAATTTTTACAGATTTGTGTCCGTATAGGGAAGAACTGATTCAGTTTTCAAGGTCATTGGTCAAAGGTCAAAGTCAGGAAAAATCTTGGAAAATTGGAAAAGTCCCTATCCTTTAACATTGAAGGAATATTCAAAAATTCATAACTCTGTTAAAAAGATCAAGTTTCTTTCATATTTAAGAGTGGTATGTAAGATGATATCATTTGATCTGGATCTGATCCAGATTGCAGATTTTGTGACCATTTAAATGTAACTATAGAAACCCCATTTGATGTATATTTTATATTATATCGTAATCAAATGTGCCCCAATCACTCTCATATTTGAAAGTGAGGTGTAGACTGACACTTGCAATCACCTTACACAGTTTGATTTGGTGTTGCCGACCGAATCTGTCCGCCCTGCATTATTTCAAAATAAAAAACGGAGGAAGCGATCAGAGCACCACAGCCAGATGAGCTGCTAGCTGCTGCGTTCACTGCGCCTCCATCATTTCAAAGTGTCAGTAGCGACTCACTGATGATGGCCTAGTTTCTGCTTAAAACTGACTTTAGAATGATTTAAGAGGTTTTACTTTGTCATCTGATGGTTAATAATCACATTATTCCCTTTGATCGCTTTGGGTGAAGAGACTGTCTCAGACGAGCTGCTGTGGTCCCAAATGGCGCATGCGCGGTGAAGGCAGGGTGGACCAATTTTTAGGTGGAACCGTTCGGTCGGCGACACCGGATCAGATCTGGATTGGTGGATTTTGTGGACACACTCAAATAAATAAATAACTTGCTCAGTGAACATAATAAAATTATGGAAGTATTTCCACCCAAATAAAATGCTTTAACTTAGCTAAAAACAGTTTTGTTGCATGACCTAAATGTAAATTTGTTGGACCAAACATGATGAATTTGCATAACTGCTACTTGATTAGCATGGTTCAGGCCAACTATATTTGTAAAGGTAAATGTAACAAAAACCAAACTGAGTCCCTTCAGCTGCTCCCTTGTTTGCACTTGGGTCACCACAGCAAATCCAAGCTGTATCTGCATGTTGAATTGACACAGGTTTTATGCCGGATGCCTAGGTCCGGCGCCAGAAAAAAAATATTAAGGGGGCGATGAGTTTATCACAGGGGGCGGGGTCGCCCCCCCTCAAAAAAAAGTGAGCACCTGAGGGTACCTGCCTCTGAGCATGCGTAATGAATTGGGTGCGCTTCTAGAAAGCTCTTGTATTTAGGCTACACTGTTGTAAGAGACTGACTAAGAGTAAAGAGTGATGACTATTTTTTTAATTATTATTTGAACGTATAGACCCTCGGTCAAGTGATCTCCGGCATACCACAAAACCAAACCAACAACTGATCTGAGAAATGACACGAGACAGTAGATTAACCCCACATACAGCCCTTCATCACAAGCGCAAACACAGCGCAATTGGGCATGACAGTCACACAACGGGTCAAAGATAAACCTTTCATGTAGATATACAGTGGTCCCTCATTTATCGCGGGAGTTACCTTCTAAAAATAGCTGCAATAGGCGAAATCCGCGAAGTAGATAACGTTATTTTTTACAATTATTATAGACGTTTTAAGGCTGTAAAACCCCTCACTACACACTTTATACACTTTTCTCAAACAGGCATTAACATTTTCTCACTTTTCTCTCGTGTGTAAACACTCTCAAAGTTCAAACCTTAGTAGAAAAATAAGACCAACCTGTTTTCAGGCCCAAACATTTGTTTGAGAAATGAAAATAGAACGTTTTCCTATAAATAATTATGATGGCTTTTAGAACTAAGGAATTTAATTTTAACGATCAACCTACGAGGTTGGACACATAAGACATTATTAATAGTGACTGACCAGTATTTCACAGTTCATCTGATCGCGCCTCTTCGTCCTGGCGCCGCGCCACTGTCGCGCCTTTTTCCACTGAGTCAAACCTCGCTGCAGGTGTCTTTTTTCGAGTGAAGAACACAGTTATGGGTAGTTGTTGGCGCTCTTTTTTCTTCTGGGCGAGAAGATTCTTATAAACAGACATGCAGAACACAATGCGCATACTCTCCCTTCGCGGTGCCGCAACAGGTGTCCCGTCATCTTGACAGAACACCGGCCTGCTTGATGAGGACGCAGAGCACAATGCGCTGTAAAAATAAAAAAAGCATGCAAAATTGGACTAAAAAAAGTCAGCGAAACTGGCGAGGCGCTATATTTTCCAGTATTTCTTTTTCTTTCTTTTTTATTTTTATTTTTGATAACTCTCACATCCGAGGGGGCGAGGTTGATGATGTGAGGGGGCGTCGCTCCCAAATGCCCCTTCGTGGCGCCGGGTCCGCGGATGCCCTTCCTGATGCAACTCCACATTACATGGAGAAATGTGGCAGGGGTGGGGTTTAAACTGGGAACCATCCGCACTGAAACCAAGTGCACGAACCACTTGGCCACCACCCCTGTCTTGTAAGGGTAAATGTAACACACTGATGTACTTTTCTTGGGCCATTTAAACTTGTTTGATATGATTATGAGTTACAGTTACATGAATAAATTGTGCTGATCCAACAAAGCACAGTTAAGTTGACATGTAACTATAGTATTTTAAAAAGTACGAGTAGTTGTAACTACCCTATTAAATTAAGTAACTCATAATCATATCAAACAAATCTCTCCAGGAACCTTGTGATCATTTACATCAATCACTATGAAATACAAACAGTATGGCTCTGTATGGAGTAACTAGTTCTCAAAAAACTAGGTAATGCTGCCAAAAGGAGACTAGTGAGGGAAGCCATCAAGACATGTGTCATGATGGAGTGACATTGAGAAAGATTTTTCCTCAGCTTCACTTTGTCAGAAAGCACATTGGAGAATGGAACCTGTATTTCGTCTGTTTTCTTGATTTAAAATTAAAAACCTATCAGACTCTGTGTCCTATTAAAAGACTTATGTGACACCGTGTGGCATATGAATCACCTAAATCACTCAGAACTTTGAAATCTGAGTTTTCTGAATTTCCAGGACACTTCTCTGACTAATGTTGCTGGTGGATGAAGAAAATAACAATATTAAAAAATTATGACATAAAACCCATTTCAAGGCAAAATATCACCTTATTATGACTAATGTGGGGGTTACAGAAATAGTAATAATAATTTAAAAATGTCAAAACAAAGGCAGAGTGTGTCAGAAGTTAATGTTTCAACCAGCAACCCTTTAATCTGTGTGAATATGTGTATGGTGGGGGTCAGATCCCTTTGGACTATATGGGAAGGAAAGGAAGTCAAGGGAGTGGCCTGTTGGTACTCTGTGTGTGTGTGTGTGTGTGTGTGTGTGTGTGTGTGTGTGTGTGTGTGTGTGTGTGTGTGTGTGTGTGTGTGTGTGTGTGTGTGTGTGTGTGTGTGTGTGTGTGTGTGTGTGTGTGTGTGTGTGTGTGTCATGGTGGTGGTGGTGTACACATGCATGTCCTGGTGTGGTTGAGGCAGTAGAGGAGCAGAATAGCAGACGTCCCGACGGTGAGAAGGTTACTGCAGACAGAGAGAGACTAAGAGAGGCAGAACTCCCGGTTGAGAGAAGGTAAAACGTCTTATTTTTCTGCTGTTCTGTGTCACAGACCAAATGTTCCTCTTTGACTTCCTTCACCTGTTTTGCATTGAGAAGTCATCCAAACATCTTTTCATGCATCTTTTATTTCATGGGACTGCCTCTATTTTTGCAGGTTTTTTGCACAAGCCGTTTTCATACATTTTATGTGATTGGAGTTAAATTACATGTTTGCATGCAACGGATTTGGGAAATATGGAATTGTGAAAATGAAGAGAATGAAGGGATGCAACAAGCCGCTAAAGCTAAACCTTTGCTGTTGAATGGCTGTAATTTAAAGGTATTGTTTTTCGGCTTCACCTTCTACACCTTCTTCTGCTGTCACTGCTTTGCACGTTGTCTTGGTGCGTCGGCAGAAATCAGGTGGATTGTTGGTGTAGCACGTCAGTGCAGTCTTGTGTGTTTCCTGATGTTATGATAACGATGACGGAAGAGGAGACCGGAGAGGAAAACGGAGGATACATTAGAGCTATGAAGACTGGCCTGGTGTTTGCAGTATATACTATTTTTTGAAGCCGGGATAGTGCAAGAGTGAAAAATCACATTTTGAGCAAGCGAGTGGCTGGAAGTGAGCTTAGATTGGCATGTGATGATGGGCAGTAAGTAAAATTGGGAATGAGGTTCAGGGTTGAGTTCTTTTGTGGTTTCCCTCTCTCCAGACATGTGGTGTGTGTGTGTGTGTGTGTGTGTGTGTGTGTGTGTGTGTGTGTGTGTGTGTGTGTGTGTGTGTGTGTGTGTGTGTGTGTGTGTGTGTGTGTGTGTGTGTGTGTGTGTGTGTGTGTGTGTGTGTGTGTGTGTGTGTGTGTGTGTCTGATCGAGATACAGAGATGATTGCTGATTCATTCTAGCTACTGTATTTCACTTATTGGAGGTGGGCCGAGTGTGCGGTTCCTCCAGTCATGGAAAATGAGCCACCAGGTTTCTTCTCTGTTCCACATGGAGGGATGGAATACCCTGACGCGGTCTGATCTCACCAGCAGGGTGATGGATTTAGCTCACACGGAAATTTGGTTCATTGACACTGAGCATGTTAACGCGTAGTTGATCTCGACTGTCTGAAAGTTGTCGGTGAAGGAAGTGCTGCTCCTCTTTGCTGTTGTTTGTTATTGTGGTGTTGAGGGTTCACCAGCCCACGCCTCTCTGTGGTCACGACAAACAGTGTTTGTGTTATTGTCAGAGACACAGGGGCTCCTAGGGCCAGATGGGCTGACTCGGAGGAGCGTTTGAGTGAGACGGTGTCACTGTGGCTTGCGATCTGTCAGGTCCTCGCCGAGGGAAGCCACTAATGGCAGCATGGTGGCTGGCAGGAGCAGGTTCTGAGCTCTGGCTTTCACTTTGTCCTCTTTCTTTTTTCTCCATCAGCCTCCCTGTCTGTGAGAAATATGTCCCCTGGCATTTAGTGGGAGCTGTGAAGTGATGGCTGTCTGACTGCTGGACTCGTCCATTGAATTGTTTATAACTCAAACAAAATGATATCCCCCCCCCCATGTCTCTTTGAATAACTCTGCTCAGGAGCACGGGGTCTTTATGTGCGACCTCTAACATTATTACACTTTTGTGTTGTCACTCTTTTTGCTCTTTTTTGTTGTTCTAAGGGTCATCAGTCTTCTTAATCGTCTCATTAAAGGATTTCACCTCCAGATGTATGATGTAGTCTGTGTCAGAAAACATTTACAGCTTTAAAAATGCCAGACTTTTGTCTGCCATTTCAGTCACATTCTCTGTAAATATATTTGTTTCAAAAAAGTTTTGTTTCACCGATTTTTCCTCAACAGTATGAACAGCACAATACCGCTGTGGTTTTACAAAGAACACGTTCAGTTTGCTGTCTTTGTAACTCAAACACTTTCCAATTTACTTTTCCTGTTTGTGTTGCTGTCTGCTACAACTCTAGTCCGATTATGTTTCCTCTCCCGTCTGTAATCTGCTCAAGATGGGGAAGGTCGCAGTCAACAGAGCAGAAAGTCAAAGCTCTTTGTCACTTTTTTTTTTTTTGCATCTCTTTCACTTGTGTTTAAATTTAAACAGGCTTTGTGTTTGGTCACACTGTTAACCGACAACCTCGGCTTTGTCTGATTGATTAAAAGCCTGTTGTAACACAAAGGTGAGAGTTATAAGAGGTTTGTAATGACACAGCTGATGACCCCAATGCAGAGAACCACAACAAATGTATATAAAAAGAATGTTTATAAGCATCAGTTCCGGCAGATGGTAATAGGGTGCTCAATAGTAACATCCTGTAAACAGAGACAGTTCTTTTAGGGGCAGGGATGGTAGATTTATGCCCTGTTTACACCGAACTGAGACCTATAAGACCTACAAGATCATGACATTTTGTGAACTCTCACAATTCCTGGCTGGTCTCCATTGTGGTCTGTTATTCACGTTAACACCAAGCTTGCATTGCGACTGAATTGTGCGAGTGAAAAATATGTTAATATCTGCCATCATTGATGCAACCCCATGCAGAGTCAATTGAGAGTCTATTACAACCCGCAGGATCAAGTTGAGAGTGAATTGAGACATGTGAGAGTTTATCAAGACGATTATAAGACCCATGTGTCTGTTAACTAGTTGCACAACTTTTGTGAGTGTTTTAAACAGTTTAGTACACTTGTACACCTGTTGGAGACCGATGGGGAGTGATGGAAAGTGATGGAAACCAAGAGGGATCTATTCTCTGACCATGGAGACCCCATTGTGACCAGCCTGCAACCCCAGAGGGAGTCAGTGAGAGTGACGGCAAGCAGAGGCCGTTGTTTGATCGCAACTCTGTTGTGGACCCGGTGTAAATGTGGTGTTAAACAAGCAGAGGTCAGAAACACAGGCGGTCCGTCCAACAGGTAACTGAGTCCTCAAACGGAGCAGCAGAAAAGTTATCTAGAAACACAAACTGAGGTTCAGTACACAGGGATCTGTCATACCAGATGACCAATTGGCAGGTGAGACTCAGGATACACAGAATGGCAGTGTGGGTAAATTTCACAGCGATAGGAGAGCAGGCATGAAGCTAGACAATCTGGTGAGAGAAGAACACATTCTGAGTGGTTATAAAGACGGGCAAACAATTAAACGCAGAAGTGGAGAAACACATGAAAACAGGAAGTAAAGCTCCACTGAGAGAAGACAGAGAAGATGTCATAATAAAACTACAAGTGGTGACTAACAGAAAAGAATCACTAGAGATCATGAAAACAATCTGACACGGTGGAGAACATCTCTAGAGATCAATGACGCCATGAGGAGTCATAATACATAGGAGATAAAACTAGAAGTACAATAACCCAGATGTCAGAATCAATATACCAGAAATATGTCCGCAGACAAGGTCACACTGCTGCTGACAAAATTATTGTGCAGGATAATGTCTGCTGCTTGTTTAAAGGGGTCATATTGTGCAACTTTTCAGGAAGCTAATATTTGGAGGTATATTAAAGTTTGCAGCAAAAAATATCCCATTGACACTGAGGTGCATCCTCATAATTATAATACAACAAATGATAACACTAATAATAATTGTGCCCCTAATAAGCAGCCTGTTTCTGTGACTGTCTCTTAAAATGCACATAGCGGCTCCTTCCTTCACAGAGAGAACATCTCTTGAACTTTATTCCACAGAATTTGTTAATGTGTTGTAGACCAGCTCATGGATCATCTCTCAGAACAAGTAGCAATCCATGTGGGCTCATGTTGCATTTCATGGAGGTCTGAAAGGACCTGTTTCAAAAATATGTTTTCCTCCAGATCAGGGAATTTCTACATGTGCAGTCATAGAATTTTAGGACTTTGGGGATGTGAAAACCTAACCATATGTAAAAAGTAGATTTTTTTTCCCCTTCTTTTTTGTGCAATGTGACCACTTTAAAACAACTTTCAAAACTTATTTTTAAAGTGAGGCTTTAAATCTGTTGGGAGAGTAGTTTAAATATGTTCATTCATTTGCTATATCGACTTATTCCAGTCAAGGGTCATAGGGGGCGCTGGAGCCTATCCCAGTAGTCATAAGGTGAGAGTTGGAGTACACCCTGTACAGGATACCAGTCTATCGCAGGGCCACATACAGACAGACAAACTCATTTACACACCTACGGTCAATTTAAAGTGTCCAGTTTACCTAACCAGTATTTCCTTGGAAGGGGGAGGATACCGGAGCACCAGGAGGAAACCCATATGAGGGGAGAATGTGGAAAAACTTCACACAAAAAAGACTAGGTGAAACGTGATCCTAGAACCTTTTTCCTGTGAGACAACAGTGCTAACCACTCAGCCAACGTGCCACTTGTTTGAATATGTTATCCATGATTTTTTTAAAACTTTTTTTACATATCAATGCTGAGTTTAGAATACGAGGTCTATTAGAAAAGTATCTGACCTTACCATATGGATTTGAATCACGTGTGAATGCGTCACCCAAGCTTGAACCTTCGTGCGCATGCGTGAGTTTTTTCATGCCTGTCGGTTGCGTCATTCGCCTGTGAGCAGGCTTTGAGTGAGGAGTGGTCTACCCCTCTTTTTTTCATTGTTTAGGAATGGCTCAGAGACTGCCGCTTTGCTTGATCAAAATTTTTTCAGAAACTGTGAGGGACATCAAAGTGGACACCATTCGAGAAATTCAGATGGTTTTTGGTGAAAATTTTATGGGCTTCAAAGAGATTACGGAGTGTTACTGTCGCTTTAAGGATGGCCCAGAGTGACTGGTGGTGCGCCGCACTCCGAAGCCGCCATCGACAGACTGAGCGACCATTTCATTTCTAAACGGATGGCTGTATGGATCCATGACCATCGTGTGCAATTTCTCTGGTTATCACAAGAGCTGGACATCAACGATTTTCCAGCAGATTTCACTTTTAACAAGAGATTTTGTCATGGAAAGCCAAGCAGAGGATTCGCGCGTCACGATGGATTCGCTACTGGAGTGAGACAAAACCACCTCCATTTTGGTCTCACAGGACGGCTTTGAGATGGCGTTCAGACAGCTGTCGGTGGTTTTTCCATCGAGTGATTATCCGAGAAATTGTGGATGTGCCTGGACATGCCAGAACATGTCCTGTGAGGCTTCATCACGGCGTTGCTTTGCGCCATGCGGCACCGCCTCTGCTCCTCTTTCCATGACAAAAACTCCTGTAACAGTGGAATGTGCCATTCATTTCCAAACTGGACGCTGTGTTTTATCCGGGATGTCATCTGGCTAGCACAGGAATTGTGAAAAGACGTGGACATCAGCACTTTTTCGGCACATTGAGACAGACGTGCGGATTTTTTCCTCAGCTGTTCATCATGTCTGCTGAAATGTTTCTGCTTGGTCTTTAAAATATAACAGAGTGATGTCAAAGAAAAAAATATATTTATATCAATCTTAGATGTACTATATTTGGCCCTTAGTTGGATTATGGATTTTAATGAAAGTCCTCCTCATTTCAAATGAGACAAAGAGAGTTCCAAATACTTGAGGTGTTTAATAAAAAAGTTTCGCACAGGAAAAGTTCACTCATCCATTGAGTGTTGTCTTTTAAGAATATGTCAGAGAGTAAATGTGTGTGTGTGTGTGTGTGTGTGTGTGTGTGTGTGTGTGTGTGTGTGTGTGTGTGTGTGTGTGTGTGTGTGTGTGTGTGTGTGTGTGTGTGTGTGTGTGTGTGTGTGTGTGAGTGAGAGAGAGAGAGTGTGTGCTTGGACAAACCTTATTTGTGCAGCTAATTCTCCTGTGGAGTAGCTCAAGGTCAGGCAGTAACGGCCCAACAGTAATGTCGACGTCCCCCTAACCCCACGCACACGTTTCCTCTCCATATGCCAAAATGCCACCACCTCTCCCCCACTGCTGTGACTTTCTTCTCAGAGCAGATTAGAGCCAGATTTCTGACCAAAAAAAGGTGCATTTTGTTCAGATTATGAATCTGGAGTCTTCAGGATGGATTAACCTTGGCCAATAAGGGAATGCTCAACTATAGCACTGGACCAACCACTGAATGTGTACGTCAGTTCTTTTGGTGTCTCTCTCTCTGTAGGTCTCTAGTGCACAATAAAAAACAGTTTTACCATCCTTACTGGCTGCTTGTGGGTGCGTGTGAAATTGCTGGAGACTGGTGCCTTTGGAGCAGTGTTGAACTGCAGTGTTTTCTTGTGCTTTTTAAAACAGGAAACTGAGGAGGAGAACCTCAGTGAGAGAGAGGGCACCAGAGCTCACGTCGGACAGTTACGGAACCAGCAACAAGGCCGAGACCTACAAAGACCAGGTGACAAACTCCTTCTTACCACCAAATGCTGTTTCAGATTTACTGTTTAATATCAGTCGTATGCTGCCCAAATCTAACTAAATCCACACACTGACATGGAGGTTATAATTTATCATCTCAAACTTGTGGGACTGTAAAAGCACAAATAATACTTGTGTACTGTAAAGTTAAACACGAAGAGCTCAAAGCCAACATTCACCATCTCTGTTAGCTTCAAGTTTGACTGATCGCATAATCCCTCTTCTGCAATTTCCTCTCAGTTTCTTGTTAAAATAGTCCGCCAAAGGAGCCTCTCTTAAGGGGCGGTCGTGAGGTCATATTGGGTTCAGATCTTTAAGCTCCTTCATCTAACTTTATTAACTGTTTGGAGACACAGGCACCTCTACACTTCATGACTGTGGCTTTTTAAGTGTGAACTAATTCCACTAATCCATCTGTTAGGCCAAACATTAATAAAATGGTCTGAATAAGTGCCTTCCGGACAGAAACAATGTGCGTTATTTAAAATGTTAAAACCTCTGGAGACACATTTAGAGGAGAATAGCTTGTAAAAATGGCAAATGCATTGTTGACAAGTTGCAAATGTTGTTGGAAATGTACTTTTTCTTTTTTCGTACTTGTATTTCCACTGCTTCATTCAAATATTATTTTACAGAAACAAGTATTAACAAGAAGGAA
Source organism: Thalassophryne amazonica (assembly GCF_902500255.1). Classification (NCBI taxonomy): domain Eukaryota; kingdom Metazoa; phylum Chordata; class Actinopteri; order Batrachoidiformes; family Batrachoididae; genus Thalassophryne; species Thalassophryne amazonica. The sequence continues at coordinate 57,159,132 of NC_047107.1, read as the reverse complement.
TAGTGAGAAAGCACAGCCTTGCACATTTGAAACTGAGCCATTCATATTATTTCTTTGTGAGTCATTCATTCATTTCCTACACTCCCTTGCACCAATCAAGGGTCACAGGGCTGGAGCCTGTCCCAGCAGCCATAGGGTGAAAGGCAGGGTACACCCTGGATAGAACGCCAGTTTATTACAGAGCCACATATAGACAAACAAATACATTCACACCCACAAGCACACCTGATGGACAATTTAAAGTTCCCAGTTCAACTAACATGAATGCTTTTGCAAGTGGGAAGAAGCCGGAGCACCCTGAGGGAACCCACGCTAACACGGGGAGAACATGTAGATTCCACACAGAAAGGCCCAGGTTGGAAGCGATCCCATGATCTTCTTGCTGTGAGGCAACACTGCTAACCACTAAGCCACTGTGCTGCCTCTTTGTGATTCAGTGATACCATAGTATACGTATATGTGTGGCCTTATCATTTGGTCAGTTATGTCCAAAATTGAACCACGTTATCCTTGACAAAACCTTCCATTCTTTTTAATCCATAAGGGCTACAAACTGTTTGACTTAAACAGTTATGACCTTGAGTTTAACCTTTGAAGATCAGGCAAGGCCAGAGCTCATCTAGCCAATAGAAATGATGACTTCATACTAATGTTAGGCAACCAATATATAGACTTGGGTTCCTGTGTCCAAATACACAGAGAGGTACCCAGACCTAGGTTCAATTCCTGCTTATGCTACCTGTCTGTGTCCTTGGACAAGACCCATAATTTGCATTGTCTCAGTCCACCCAGCTGTAAATAGTTACCCATCTTGGCTGGGGAACTAACCTGCATTAGACTGCCATCCCATCCAGGGGGAGTCATAGACTCTCATTTGCGTCATGCTACACAATCCAGAGAAAAGCTTTTGGTCCATACTGTGACCTTAAATTGGAACCATTTCTTCCCCACCAAATTTCATCCAGATCGGGTCAAAAATCTTAGAGTTGTTTAGTTCACACACAGGAATGAAAACAATACATCATGCAGGTGTAACTATTTAATGTTTTTTGAATATGTGATTGGGAAAATACTTGTTTCCTATGACAGTTTTTCCAAATGTTTTTTTTTTTTCAATTTGTATTAAAAATGCTGTGGGCTACTCATTCCAACATTACAAGAATGGTTTAGGCTCTGTGTACTTTTTGGAAAGCTGATGAGTCATGGCCTCATGTCATTGGCAGCCACAGTTTGCATCCGTCATACTTTGCAACCATGACAAGTGTGAGATCCTGTCAGTTATGATATTAAAGCATCAGTCTCAATATCTGTATTTTATATATATATATATATATATATATATATATATATATATATACGAGGGCTGTCAATAAAGTCACGGTCCTTTTTATTTTTTTCAAAAACTATATGGATTTCATTCATATGTTTTTACGTCAGACATGCTTGAACCCTCGTGCGCATGCGTGAGTTTTTCCACGCCTGTCGGTGACGTCATTTGCCTGTGAGCACTCCTTGTGGGAGGAGTCGTCCAGCCCCTCGTCGGAATTCCTTTGTCTGAGAAGTTGCTGAGAGACTGGCGCGTTGTTTGATCAAAATTTTTTCTAAACCTGTGAGACACATCGAAGTGGACACGGTTCGAAAAATTAAGCTGGTTTTCAGTGAAAATTTTAACGGCTGATGAGAGATTTTGAGGTGATTCTGTCGCTTTAAGGACTTTTCACGGTGCGAGATGTCGCGCAGCGCTCTCAGCCGCCGTCATCAGCCTGTTCAAGCTGAAAACCTCCACATTTCAGGCTCTATTGATCCAGGACGTCGTGAGAGAACAGAGAAGTTTCAGAAGAAGTCGGTTTCAGCATTTTATCCGGATATTCCACTGTTAAAGGAGATTTTTTTAATGAAAGACGTGCGGAAGGGTCCCCGCGTCGGGACGCAGCCGCCGCGACGCTCCGCCACAGGAAAAACACCTCTGTTGAAAGCCTTAAGGACAAGCTGGAACATGTCCTGCCTGTTAAACAATTTCTCATATACTCACTCCACTGAAAGCCATCAAAAGCCGCCTGGATTTTACAAATGGTTATCAACACGGAGGTGTTTTTCCTGTGCCGCCGCACCGCGTCGGCTGCGTCCCGACGCGCGGATCCGTCCGCACGTCTTTCATTAAAAAAATCTCCTTTAACAGTGGAATATCCGGATAAAATGCTGAAACCGACTTCTTCTGAAACTTCTCTGTTCTCTCACGACGTCCTGGATCAATAGAGCCTGAAATGTGGAGGTTTTCAGCTTGAACAGGCTGATGACGCTGCCTGAGAGCGCTGTGCGACGTCTCGCACCGTGAAAAGTCCTTAAAGCGACAGAATCACCTCAAAATCTCTCATCAGCCGTTAAAATTTTCACTGAAAACCAGCTTAATTTTTCGAACCGTGTCCATTTCGATGTGTCTCACAGGTTTAGAAAAAATTTTGATCAAACAACGCGCCAGTCTCTCAGCAACTTCTCAGACAAAGGAATTCCGACGAGGGGCTGGACGACTCCTCCCACAAGGAGTGCTCACAGGCGAATGACGTCACCGACAGGCGTGGAAAAATTCACGCATGCGCACGAGGGTTCAAGCATGTCTGACGTAAAAACATATGAATGAAATCCATATAGTTTTTGAAAAAAATAAAAAGGACCGTGACTTTATTGACAGCCCTCGTATATATATATATATATATATATATATATATATATATATATATATATATATATATATATAAAATTGTGATGTATTCTAAAATACCAATGTCGTATACCATTGGTGCTTGATCCAATGCAGGTTACGTCCCCAGTTGAGGCCAATACCCAGTTACAGCTGGTTGGACTGAGACAATGTATATTAAGTGTCTCATCCAAGGACACAGACAGGTGGCTTGAGCGGGATTCAAACCCAGGTCTATATATTGGCAGGCCAGATCCCTAGCCACTCAGCAACAATCTCTACTCCCACATGATGGAATTCAGGTATTTGGCAGCATGTTGGCTTAGCACTGTTGCCTAACAGCAAGAAGGTCATGGCATCGCTTCCCACCTGTGGTCTTTCTGTGTGAAGTTTGCATGTTCTCCCTGTGTTTGTGTGGTTTTCCTCCTTGTGTTCCTCCCGCCTTTAAAGACATGCAGGTTAGGTGGATTGGAAACTTTGTAATTGTCCAGGTCTCCCTTGTAAAAGAGATCTTGATCTCAATGAAACTAACCTGGTTAAATAAAGGTTAAATTAAATTTTAAAAAGTAATTCAGTCAGCTGGGACCAGAAATTGTTATTGATTACTGTGTATTTGAAATAACCCATAAATCAAATATGCAGTAATTTCTGACACTTTCTTGGATATATTTGCTATTTCATGGTTTTCAAACAGTTAAAATAACCATATATGATCAAACATGAAGAACACATAAAGAAAGACAATGCTCATATGGCCGAGGATATTATAGCATTGCGTTATATTTTTTAGTTACATTTGCTTCTCAACATGAATCAGTGTCCTTCATAGTAACATGCTTAATTTAAATTTGGATATCAGTGCTGAAAATGAAAGTGTTTTTCTTGATTGATTTAAACCCCAGTCTGGCTGACCTGAACATGGCCAGAGGCTGACGGCCATAATCATGTCTTTCTGTGTGGCCGAGTCTGCTTTGGACTTGGATCTGTGTGTCCTTCTCATGGAGCAGGGGTTAGGGATGGGGTTATGGGAAGCAATAGAGGGAAACCCCACAGCCGCACCTCTGCTAAATAAAGCTGATACCAGAACAGAACTACAGGCTGTTTGGTGTAGCAGAGAAACGCCCCACTGTTCCTGATTTGTCTCTGCTTTACAGTTATAAGCTAGGGTCAGCAAAAACAAAACAAAACAAACAATACCTTTGAAAAAGTAAGGGAAGAAGAAGTCTTTAAAAGGAGATGTTATAACAAAGATACACACCATTAGTGGTTAGGAGCACACAGTGCAGCTGGGTGGGCCAGTGGTTTTAGGAAGGTTGTTCATCTTTTCAGTGGCGTGAAAATGCCAGTAAATTATAGATAAACGGTTAGTGGCCAACACTTGGTCCTTGAAAATAGAACAAACTCATACTTCTGCCATGCAAGAAGCCCAAATTTATTAAGCGAGAAAAGAAAGTTTGCACACTTCAGCAGTAAGTAAATTTGAGTGAAGTGCCAGGTCTGACAACAGCATCATGATAATGGAAAGAAAAATAAGCATTGCGATCACATTGCCTTCAGTGTTTATGATAGAAACTAGATTCATTCGTTCAGCGCACAAACTGGCCTATGGGACCCATAGGACCCGTACAAATTGCCTGTACAATTTATTTTATTCCACAAATGAAATGCTCATTTTGCCTGTGTAATTGTAATTAACAGCTAAAAAAAAACAAAACTAAAGTTTTTAATCAGTCTATAGAGTTCCTGTCCATACCTGGGTGTTCATACATTGTAATCTGAAAAAATTGAGACCCAGTCTGAAAACAACCCAAAGTTCATGGGATTCCATCTGAAAAAGCCAGAGTTTAATTTCATATTAACTTTACTTGAGTAATTATTATAGATAAAGAACAAAATGATGGAGAAGACATGAGGAGCCACATATTCGCCACTCTCTCTTCTCACCTTTCACAAGGACGTAGCGGAGGTCTGCAGACTCCCATGATGTGTTCAACTTAGAAATACTATTAAAGCAAACAACAGTCAAGAACCACTTAACATTTGGGAAATGTAGGCTACATATCCTTCTTGTTGAAGTCTGGTTTCACTGTGGCCAATATAGGCTCATCACTAGAGGTCACTGAATGCAAACAGAGTAATGCCAATGTGGATAATTTATGATTATTGTCAGTTATAGTCAAGATTAATCACAAATTCTGTAAAATGTCAGAAATAATGATAATAATGCCTGTTCATGTAACTTGAACCACACCGGCTCCTAATTTCCTTAATGTATGTGATCAATCAATCAATTTTATTTATATAGCGCCAAATCACAACAAACAGTTGCCCCAAGGCGCTTTATATTGTAAGGCAAGGCCATACAATAATTACGTAAAAACCCCAACGGTCAAAACAACCCCCTGTGAGCAAGCACTTGGCAACAGTGGAAGGAAAAACTCCCTTTTAACAGGAAGAAACCTCCAGCAGATCCAGGCTCAGGGAGGGGCAGTCTTCTGCTGGGACTGGTTGGGGCTGAGGGAGAGAACCAGGAAAAAGACATGCTGTGGAGGAGAGCAGAGATCAATCACTAATGGTTAAATGCAGAGTGGTGCATACAGAGCAAAAAGAGAAAGAAACACTCAGTGCATCATGGGAACCCCCCAGCAGTCTAAGTCTATAGCAGCATAACTAAGGGATGGTTCAGGGTCACCTGATCCAGCCCTAACCATAAGCTTTAGCAAAAAGGAAAGTTTTAAGCCTAATCTTAAAAGTAGAGAGGGTGTCTGTCTCCCTGATCCGAACTGGGAGCTGGTTCCACAGGAGAGGAGCCTGAAAGCTGAAGGCTCTGCCTCCCATTGTACTCTTACAAACCCTAGGAACTACAAGTAAGCCTGCAGTCTGAGAGCGAAGCGCTCTATTGGGGTGATATGGTACTATGAGGTCCCTAAGATAAGATGGGACCTGATTATTCAAATTCTTATAAGTAAGAAGAATAATTTTAAATTCTATTCTAGAATTAACAGGAAGCCAATGAAGAGAGGCCAATATGGGTGAGATATGCTCTCTCCTTCTAGTCTCCGTGATAAGATTATTACCTTCAACAATCCTAGACATGTCCAGCAGGTGGTAGACAGGTATATCAGATATTACATATCAAAACAGAGAGGTATTTTGTACTAATATTGTGCGTCAAAATTGACCAAATTCTAAAATGCTCATTATTAGCTCTTTTAATTTGGAGACATACAAGATGAGAGACTTTGTTGTTATGGAGGCAGGGGCGTCGGACTGGGGGGGGTAAAGGGTACTATGTACCAATGGGCCAGAGCATGGGGGGGGGGCACAAAAAACTGGCATTAAATACATTTTTGTGTTGCATGTTATTAATATCCATAAAATTCATGTTGTAAAAGAATATAATTAGAATGAATGTATAAATGTTGCAAAACATAATTCTGCTCTAACAATAATATTGAAAGATCTCTAGGACCCTTCTCACCCCTGCACAGTTGTACAGTGGTTTTGTCCAGGCGCACAGGTGACACTCTGCCCCCCCCCCCCCACACACACACACACACATCCCAAACGGGATCTCACAGAAAGAGGAGGTGTTTAGTAGAGCTGAAACAACTAATCGATTTAATCGATTATTAAAATAGTTATCAATTAATTTAGTCATCAATTTGTTGTTAAATAACTTTGTTTTACCGTAAGTGTTTCGTTTCTTCCATATAAATCAACCGTTTCTGCAGCGCGGCTTTGCTTTGAACCTTGAACCAGTCGAAGCAGTGATTCGCAGATCGAAGCAGTGCTTCAGTGTTTTATTTCGCTTAATCTTAATTTTTCCCAAATAAAACCCCAAAGAGCATATGTCTGTAATATTTACCTTTTTTATGTTAATCTGACCTGTTATGGTCTTCTGAAACAGTTGATAGATTATTTTATAACTTAAAAACAGGACAGATGCTAATGCGTTAGCATGTCTATGGTGTTTTCAATGTTAAAGTTAGCATTAAGCTGTTGCAGCTGTCAGCACATTTGTTTTCTGTATAATAATTCATGGCTTAGCGTTTGTTGTCATAAAAGAGTCAAATGTATTACAAATTGTAATATTTTATTCATTTCTTTTTATTTATATATCAATAATAATAGTAATAATCGCAACAACAATAATAGTAATAATAACTAATAATGCCACAATACAGTTTTAGAGAAATGGACAAACAGAATCTGATAAAACAAAACAGAAAAGATTAAACCAACTAACAATGAACATAAATATAGAAATAACTGTTTCCTGTGAACACCTAGTGATTCTTAAACCTCCACTTCATCCCTGTTTTATTTAAGTTTAATGACAATTTGTTTTGGTCAAACCACATCTAAGCTGTGTTTTTACACAAGAAAAAAATAACATGCAGTAAACTGCACATTTCTATCTTTTTTCATGAAAATATCTTATTAAATATAACATATTACACTTTCGTCATGCCTTTAAAATACTTTCGTGGACTCTTGCTGTAATATGTTGTCAGTGGTTGAGATAGTTGCTGTAGGCATCTAAAAATGCTCATAATCGGGTGAAACCTGATAGAAATCTCTTTGTGGTGTGTCAGTGATGTATGTATGTGCAAAATAAAACAAAACACTACTCCAGGTATGTTTTTGACGAGAATATAACATCAAAACTTTGTTACAAGGTCAAACGTTGATGTTGCGTGATAAGGCCTTTTAATAATAACTCACTTAAAGAAATAATGGCAAAACTCACATGTAAGTAAAAAAAAAAAAAAAAAAAAAAACAATTAATTGAAAAAATAATTGACCAATGAACTGATTAGTAAAATAATCGTTAGTTGCAGCCCAATGTTTAGGCTGAAATAAAATATGTCTTTCCTAAAAAAAAATCAAAGTCCAGATTTCAAAAAAGAAGAGAAAAAAGGACAGGGAAAGAAAACTAAATGAGGGAAAGCAGCTGCTAACCAAATTCTTTGAAAAGAGAGGTGAGCTTGAAAGCTAGCTATATTGAGTTGGGGGGTCTAGGGGACCAAATTGCACCATTTTGTGGAAAAATGGTGCAATTTGGTCCGCCAGAACCCCTAACTCAATATTGCTCCCCCAACTTTAAAAAGGGTTCTGACTCCCAGGTGTGATCTAAGGTAAACATGATTTAGACCTGGTTTGACTATGCATTAGAAATTTGATGTTTGCATTAATAAAAAAGAACATAACAGTGTGTGTGGGGGGGTGGGGGGGTGTCTTCAATATGGCTAGTACCTAGGGCCCACAGTTTGGTGCTACGCCCCTGTATGGAGGTATTATGTTAACAAATTTGAAGGGATAGGGTTTTGTTTTTTTTTTGCCTCTGTACATTAACTAGCCAGTTTATTAGGTACACCTTGCTCGTACCGGTGTAAGACCACATCATTGAGACATATACGTAGTATCAGTGTTGTTTTCCACTCTGTTAGCCATGTATGAATCTGGATAGGATGGAATGGCTGATAATACTGCAGCAGACTTGCTTTGCAGGGGTCAGGGAAGATATCCAGGGTGGAAAATAAACTGGGACACCGGGTTTGACCCCCTTTTGCCTTCAGACCTGCCTTAATTCTTCATGGCATAGATTCACCAAGGTTTTGGAAACAGTTGTCAGAGATGTTGGTCCATATTGACATGACAGTATCACGCAGTCGCCCATTCAACCAGTGTGCCCATTCTCCTCTGACCTCTGACATCAACAAGGCATTTTCATCCACACAACTGCCGCTCACTGGATATCTTCTCTTTTTTGGACCATTCTCTGTAAACCCTAGAGATGGTTGTATGTGAAAATCCCAATAGATCAGCAGTTTCTGAAATACTCAGATCAGCCCATTTGGCACCAACAACCATGCCTCATTCAAATAAAAGTCACTTAAATCCCCCCAGTCTGATGCTCCGTTTGAACTTCAGCAAGTCGTCTTCACCATGTCTAGATGTCTAAATGCATTGTGTTGCTGCCATGTGATTGGCTGATTAGCTATTTGTGTTGACAAGCATTTGAACAGGTGTACCTAATAAAGTGGCCACTGAGTGTATTTACTCACTGCATTTTACAGGGTACATGCCTAGGATTTTCCTTGGGCTAGAAATATGAGTTTATATACATTCTCATGTTCTTTCTGTCACACTAAAGACGAGGGGGTTATTTTTGTTAAGCAGCAGGGAGAGGCTGTGTGCTGAAAAAAACTGTTGACCCATCTATACTAATGATGAAGAGATTGCAGTAGTAGTGTTTGTGTGTGAGGGGGTGGGGGGTGGGGGGCTGTTTTAGCATGGACAAAGTACAAAGAAACCCTTTGGTGGTCCTTTGTGTGGATTCCATACTTTGACAAAAGAGAGACAGCAAAAGTCCAGGCAGCTCGTGGAGCTATTTTAGAACAGAAAGCAAAGCCTTTCATTACGCAGAAACTCTGGGGATTTTTCCATAAATTGCTCCACAATGGACAGAACAATAACATGAGAGTTTTTAGGCGATATCTTGTGTTTTGGCTCTGACTCCATTTGCAGTTGGCCAGTAATTGACTTTGAGTTAAATACAGCATTAGGAGTGGTTTATTCACAGTTTAATTTTATTTTTAGTTTTGGGTTGATTGTGTTTCATTGCAATCATGATCACATTTTCTAATCAAACTATCTTACCTAGCCATCTGCACTGTTACCCAACAGTGTGCTGCTATTTATGACTTGATTGTGCATGTGTAACATCTTTATTTGGGCCGGCTGTACACAATGAGTTGATATAAATGTTTAAATGATACAGATTGCTGTGCCTGTCTTCCATTAGAGTGGAATCCCGATGCGATTTGGTTTGTAAATGACAGGCAGTTGGTGAACCCTGTTTGGTTGCAGAGTTGTTACAAACACGGCTCATGCATGAGTGTTCTGGTGCACTGGCGTGTACATGTAATGTGGGAATGTGATCCACTCTTGGTTTCTGTGTTTTACTTATCTGCGGGATGTATGCAACCTCAGATGTTCCATCGGTGGAGCCTCACACTGCATGAGGGAGATGCAGACATTCACAGAGGGAGGATGTGGGCATTGCTGTGTTGTTTAGAGAGTGGTTTCCTGACAAGCTTGGACATTAAGGAGGAGACGTATTTCTTCTAGTCTCTCCCACCTCCTCCTTCACTCCTTGCATCAGTGGCTGTGCCTTTTCTCCATTTCTTCTCCTTCACAGTCATCCGCTAAGACAATCTCCCCAATCTTTCTCGGGAACTAGAGGAAATGCTGACATCCTGTCATTTCTCCATGCGGCTCCTCTGTGATCCCAAGTGACATTTTGTAGCTCTCCTCTCCTGAGATCCAAGTGCTGCCGGAAGTTTGTCATTTTCATTTTTTTCGTCTCTGAATTTACTACCTACTGTTTACTTTTTGCTCTCACACAGTAAGACCCTGTTCACTTCAGTTTGTTACTTTTAAAGGTTTTTAATGAACTCTTAGACGTAGAGCTTTGCACTGTAGATTGTGGAATCCTGATCTCTCATTTTGAACAGTGTGCTGAATTAAAACAACTCTCCATCAATGGTCTGTGGTGGATTTAACAAGCATAACTTCTTTTTAATGGTGGGTGAGTTTTCCTCCTCTTCAGCTTTCATCGTCTATGGGGATCCTCCAGGTTCCTTTCTTGGTCCCTTTCTCTTTTCCATCAACATTTTTCCCTTTCAGATTTAGCAAGGTGGATTAGCGGTTAGCACTGTTGCCTTAGAGGAAGAACCTCCTGGAATCACTTCCCACCTTTTTCTTTCTGTGTGGAGTTTGCATGTTCTCTGTTGGGAAAGTGTGAATGTGAATGAGCACAACCAAGTACAGCAGATTACAGAATGTCAGATAATAGTCAATCAACAAAGGGGACGTGTGGGCAGGCTCGAGGATAGAAGACGTCTGTCCTGAGAAGAACTGGAACCACACGATTTCCTCCGCCACCGAACCAGGAGAATACTGGAGCCACCAAGTCCCGAATCCCCAGGTGGCCACCGTCTCCGAGCGTCGGATCTGGTACTGCTGGCGAGGAGCAGAAACAATCAGAGGTGGGTGTGTGTACACCCAGTAACAACGCTGGTGGAGATCCCACCTCCACCTCCTATCCAGAAAACGGGTACGTGCAGCAGTCGAGAGTACTTATCACAGAATAGCGTGGGGAGCGAAGACGTCAGCTCTCCACGTCTCTCACACTCAGCCTCCGGCTGCGAGCACTCACGGAACTGACTGCAAACACTGTGTAACAAACACTTGTCAGAAAAGACAAAAGCAACGGCTGAGAGTTTTACCTTTACTGGTAGATGATATCTCTGCAACGAGGTGGAGATGACGTCCGGTATTTATGGTGTGGACTGATGAAGTGTAGATGGGTGACAGCTGTCCTGAGATAATGAGTGACAGCTGTCACCCCGGCTGTGTCCTTGGCGGCAGTGCCCTCTGGTGCCTGAAGCCCGCACTTCAGGCAGGGCGCCCTCTGGTGGTGGGCCAGCAGTACCTCCTCTTCTGGCGGCCCACACAACAGGACCCCCCTCTCAACGGGCGCCTCCTGGCGCCCGACCAGGTTTGTCCGGGTGGCGGCGGTAGAAATCGGCTAGAAGGGCCGGGTCCAGGATGAAGCTCCTTTTTACCCAGGAGCGTTCTTCGGGTCCATACCCCTCCCAGTCCACCAGATACTGGAACCCCCGGCCCATCCGGCGGACGTCCAGGAGCCGGCGCACGGTCCAAGCCGGCTCCCCGTCAATGATGCGGGCAGGAGGCGGCGCCGGACCGGGAGCACAGAGGGGTGAGGTGTGGTACGGTTTCAGTCTGGAGACGTGGAAAACGGGGTGGATCCGCAGCAAAGCCGGGAGTTGGAGCTTCGCTGCGGCAGGACTGAGGATCTTGAGGATCTTGAATGGTCCTGTGTATCGGTCCTTTAACTTGGGTGAGTCCACTTGGAGGGGGATGTCCTTTGTGGATAGCCACACTTCCTGCCCGGGCTGGTATGCAGGGGCCGGGGACCGCCGGCGGTCTGCATGGGCCTTAGCCTTCGTCCGGGCCTTCAACAAGGCAGAACAGGTGGTGCGCCACACCCGACGGCACCTCCGCAGGTGGGCCTGGACCGAGGGCACACCGACCTCCCCCTCTACTACGGGAAACAATGGGGGCTGGTACCCCAGACATACCTCAAACAGGGAGAGGCCGGTGGCAGAAGACACCTGGCTGTTATGGGCATACTCGATCCAGGCCAGATGGTTACTCCAGGCCGTCGGATGCGCAGATGTCACACAGCAAAGGGTCTGTTCCAGCTCTTGGTTGGACCGTTCTACCTGTCCGTTCGTCTGTGGGTGGTACCCGGACGAGAGGCTCACGGTGGCCCCCAGTTCTCTGCAGAAACTCCTCCAGACTTGAGAGGAAAACTGGGGACCACAATCTGAGACAATGTCTGTTGGTATCCCATGCAGACGGACGACGTGGTGGACCAGGAGGTCAGCGGTCTCCTGGGCTGTAGGGAGCTTCGGGAGGGCCACGAAGTGGGCCGCCTTGGAGAACTGGTCCACTATCGTGAGGATGGTGGTGTTGCCCTGGGACGGCGGGAGGCCCGTGACGAAATCCAGGCCGATGTGGGACCAGGGGCGATGAGGCACAGGCAGTGGCTGGAGAAGCCCTTGGGTCTTCTTATGGTCAGCCTTGCCCCTGGCACAGGTGGTGCAAGCCTGGATATACTCCCGGACGTCGGCCTTCATAGACGCCCACCAGAAGCGCTGCCGGACCACTGCCACGGTCCTTCGCACCCCTGGATGGCAGGAGAGCTTGGACCCGTGACAGAAGTCCAAAACCGCAGCTCTGGCTTCTGGTGGGACGTAGAGTCTGTTCCTCGGCCCGGTTCCGGGGTCCGGGCTCCGTTCTAGGGCCTCCCGGACGGTCTTCTCCACGTCCCAGGTGAGGGTTGCCATGATAGTGGACTCTGGAATGATGGGCTCCGGTGGATCCGACAGCTCTGTTTTGACTTCATCTTCGTGCACCCGGGACAAGGCATCCGATCTCTGGTTTTTGGTCCCGGGGCGATAGGTGATCCGGAAGTCAAAGAACGGCGCGACAGAACAGTGACCAGCGGGCTTGCCTGAGGTTCAGCCGCTTGGCGGTCCTGATATACTCCAGGTTCCGATGGTCAGTGAAAGCCGCGAATGGCACAGACGCTCCCTCCAACAGGTGTCTCCACTCCTCAAGCGCCTCTTTCACCGCAAGGAGTTCTCGATTGCCAACGTCATAGTTCCGTTCGGCCGGGGTCAACCTGCGGGAAAAATAGGCACACGGGTGAAGAACCTTATCGGTCTCTCCGCTCTGGGAAAGCACGGCTCCTATCCCTGAGTCCGAGGCGTCCACTTCAACCACGAACTGGCGACTAGGGTCGGGCTGCACCAGAACTGGTGCAGTCGAGAACCGTCGTTTCAACTCCTTGAACGCGGCTTCACACCGATCCGACCAGGTGAAGGGGACTTTTGGAGAGGTCAGGGCTGTCAGGGGGCTAACTCCCTGACTGTAGCCCTTAATGAACCTCCTGTAGAAATTTGCAAAGCCGAGGAACTGTTGCAGCTTCCTGCGGCTTGTTGGTTGGGGCCAATCTCTCACCGCCGCAACCTTGGCCGGATCAGGGGCGACGGAGTTGGAGGAGATGATAAACCCCAGGAAGGACAAAGAGGTGCGGTGGAACTCGCACTTCTCGCCCTTCACAAATAGTCGGTTCTCCAACAACCGCTGCAGGACCTGACGTACATGCTGGACACGAGTCTCAGGGTCCAGAGAAAAGATGAGTATATCGTCCAGATATACGAAGACGAATCGGTGCAGGAAGTCCCGCAAGACGTCATTTACCAAAACTTGGAACGTCGCGGGGGCGTTAGTGAGGCCGAACGGCATGACCAGGTACTCGAAGTGACCTAATGGGGTGTTAAATGCCGTCTTCCACTCGTCTCCCTTCCGGACCCGAACCAGGTGATACGCATTCCTAAGATCCAACTTTGTAAAAATTTTGGCTCCATGCAGGGGGGTGAACATGGAATCTAACAACGGCAACGGGTATCGGTTGCGAACTGTAATCTCATTCAGCCCCCTGTAATCAATGCATGGACGGAGTCCGCCATCTTTCTTGCCCACAAAAAAGAAACCTGCACCTATCGGGGAGGTGGAATTCCGGATCAGTCCAGCAGCTAATGAGTCCCGGATGTAGGTCTACATTGATTCGCGCTCAGGTCGTGAGAGGTTGTACAGCCTGCTGGACGGGAACTCCACGCCTGGAATCAAATCAATGGCACAATCGTACGGACGGTGCGGGGGAAGGGTGAGATCGTGGTACTCAACCGGCACCGCTGTCAGATTGGGAGGGACTTTGACCTCCTCCTTAGCATGTAAACCGGGAGGAACCGAGGATCCTAAACACACCCGATGGCAGGTTTCGCTCCACTGAACCACCACCCCAGATGGCCAATCAATCCGGGGATTGTGCTTCAACATTTGCGGTATGGTTGTGTCTTGTGCGTGATTAAAGGGAGAAGGGTGCCATCTAGTGCCCGCACCTGCAATGGCGAAGGGAGCACCACCAGAGGGAGCCCTACCTCCCTAGCCCATCTGCTGTCTAGCAGATTCCCTTCCGACCCCGTGTCCACCAGTGCTGGGGCTTGAAGGGTTAAATCCCCGCTCAGGATTGTAACTGGGAGTCGTGTGGCAATACGTGTGTGTCCCACGTGAATGTTATGACCCCCCCTTAGCCCAGTCTCTAAGGGCGAGTGTTGTTGTTTTGGCTGTTTGGGGCAGTTTTTCTGTATGTGCTCTTTTGAGCTGCAGAGAAAACACTCCCCGCGGACCAGCCTCCTCATTCTGTCATCTGTTCTCGTTTTGGCCCTGTGCGTTTCCCTAGCAACGTCAGCAGGGGGAGCTGTGACCCCACGGAGCGTTGAGGCCGTGGAGCGTGGGGAGGGCGGAACCCGTTCGGAACCAGAAGGGAGAGGGACGGCGCGTGCCCGGCCACGTCCTTCGTCTCGCTCCAGACGGCGTTCCTCTAACCGATTGTCTAACCGTATAACGAGATCAATAAGCCCATCTAAATCTCGCGGTTCGTCCTTAGCTACCAGGTGCTCCTTCAGGACCGACGACAGTCTGTTTACGAAGGCGGCGCGGAGCGCAGCGTTATTCCAGCCGGACCTTGCAGCCACGATGCGGAAGTTGACTGCATAAGCGGCTGCGCTCCGGTGCCCCTGTCTCATTGACAGCAGCACTGTTGAAGCGGTCTCTCCTCTATTAGGGTGATCAAAAACCGTTTTGAATTCCCTCACAAACCCAGCATACGTGAGAAGGAGCCGTGAATTTTGCTCCCAAAGCGCCGTAGCCCAAGCGTGTGCCTCACCACGAAGCAAGTTAATGACATAAGCCACCTTACTGGCGTCAGACGCGTACATTACGGGACGTTGTGCAAAGACGAGCGAACACTGCATAAGAAAGTCTGCGCACGTCTCCACACAACCCCCGTACGGCTCTGGGGGGCTTATGTATGCTTCAGGGGAAGGTGGGGGGGGTCGTTGAACGACCAGTGGAACGTCTATATTCTGCACCGGGTCGGCAGGAGGAGGAGCTGCAGCAGCGCCCTGAGCGCGCGCTTCCACCTGAGCGGTGAGAGCCTCCATCCTGCAATTGAGGATGACGTTTTGCTCGGTCACCTGATCCAACCGAGCAGTAAAGGCGGTGAGGATTTGCTGCAACTCACCAATCACGCCTCCTGCAGACGCCTGTGCACCCTGCTCTCCCATTGGCTGTCCAACAGATGGGTGACGCCCCTCGGGATCCATGACGTGGCCGAGATATCCTGTTGGGAAAGTGTCGTGATACGGACCCACAACAGGGGGCGTAAATGAACGGACAATGAAAGAGTCAAATATAAACACTTTTACTGTTGTGAATGAGCACAACCAAGTACAGCAGATTACAGAATGTCAGATAATAGTCAATCAACAAAGGGGACGTGTGGGCAGGCTCGAGGATAGAAGACGTCTGTCCTGAGAAGAAACGGAACCACACGATTTCCTCTGCCACCGAACCAGGAGAATACTGGAGCCGCCATGTCCCGAATCCCCAGGTGGCCACCGTCTCCGAGCGTCGGATCTGGTACTGCTGGCGAGGAGCAGAAACAATCAGAGGTGGGTGTGTGTACACCCAGTAACAACGATGGTGGAGATCCCACCTCCACCTCCTATCCAGAAAACAGGTACGTGCAGCAGTTGAGAGTACTTATCACAGAATAGCGTGGGGAGTGAAGACGTCAGCTCTCCACGTCTCTAACACTCAGCCTCCGGCTGCGAGCACTCACGGAACTGACTGCAAACACTGTGTAACAAACACTTGTCAGAAAAGACAAAAGCAACGGCTGAGAGTTTTACCTTTACTGGTAGATGATATCTCGGCAACGAGGTGGAGATGACGTCCGGTATTTATGGTGTGGACTGATGAAGTGTAGATGGGTGACAGCTGTCCTGAGATAATGAGTGACAGCTGTCACCCCGGCTGTGTCCTTGGCGGCAGCGCCCTCTGGTGCCTGAAGCCCGCACTTCAGGCAGGGCGCCCTCTGGTGGTGGGCCAGCAGTACCTCCTCTTCTGGCGGCCCACACAACATTCTCCCTGTATTCACATGGGTTCCCTCAGAGTGCTCTGGTTTCCTCCCACTTACAAATACATACAGGTTAGCTGAACTGGAAACTGTAAAGTGAATGTACGTGTGCATGCAAGTGTGAATACGTTTGTCTATCCACATGGCCTGATGAAAATTCATAACTCTGTCAATAAAGTTCAAATTTCTTTCATATTTGAGAGCATTGTGATGGTATCCTTTATCGCTGACAAAGTTTGATCCGGTGTCCCGTCGAGATGAGGTTAACGTCGAGATGAGGTGCGTAGCGCTACTGCGCATGCGGGCACATGCGCACATCGCTCTACCCCGGACTTGAAGACGTCACCCGTCGAGATGAGGTGCCTCCCGCAACTGCACATGTGGAGATGATGTAACTCGCTCGACGTGCAACTGCGCATGCGCATTTTTTTTTTTCTCTATAGCCTAGTAAGTAAAAAATTTTCTGTATTTTACGTTAGGAGCATAAATGTATGTATGTGTTTTGCCTGTCAAAATAAGCTAACTCCAGGTTAAAAATACTTATCGTTTTATAGTGAGTATATTTATACATTACTATGTTCAGATGAACAATTTATACATTTACTTGCCCATCAAAATAAAGCGAACTTCGTCAAATAATTTTTTTAAGTGCACACGTGCAGTTACGCGAGGAACCTCATCTCGATGACGCACCTCATCTCGACAGAACACCTGATCTGATCTACATTACAGATTTTGTGGCCATTTAAATTTAACATTGAAAACCCCCTTTAATGTATCTTTTACATTATATTTTAATCAAACATGTCCCAGTCACTCTCATATTTGAAAGTGAGGTGCAGACTGGCACACATTATCACCTGACAAAGTTTGATCTGGATCTGATCCGGATTGTGGATTTTGTGGACATTTGAATTTAATACTAAAAAGCCCACTTGATGTACATTTTGCATTATATCACAATCAAAAGTGCCTCGATCACTCTCATTTGTGACAATGAGGTGCAAACTGGCACTCTCAATGAATAGACTAAGTTTGAGCCGCATCTGATCCGTATTGTGGATTTAGTGGATATTTGATTTTAACATTGAAAAGCCCTTTTGATCTAATTTTTGCATTATATTTTAACTTATGAAAAGCCACTTCTAACATGACTTTTACCTTGAAAATTTTTCCAAGGAAAAATTTGTAGAATTGAAAAGTAGTGTTGGCGGAGGTTTGAGCTCAATGAGCTGAAAGAGATTCAAGTTTTTGTTTATTTTCATCCCTACATGTCTGAAACAACTCTCCATATACAACAATTACTGTAGTTAGACTTTGCTTTCCTAACTGCAAATGTTCCAGCATGCTGCCGCTTACATGGCTCCTAACATGCACATATAAGTGGTCCCGCATTCTCTCTTTTGGCTTCTCTCTACTGGTTCTCAGTTCATTTAAAGCTTTAAACTGATTGGCACTCTCCTACCTCTTTGATCTTTGGTTTCTGGATATTCGACTGGCCTACTTTTGTCCTTGCCTTACACGTCGGCAAAGCTATGATAGTGTATTGTTTTCAGTGGTGTGTGTGTGTGTGTGTGTGTGTGTGTGTGTGTGTGTGTGTGTGTGTGTGTGTGTGTGTGTGTGTGTGTGTGTGTGTGTGTGTGTGTGTGTGTGTGTGTGTGTGTGTGTGTGTGTGTGTGTGTGTGTCTGTGGTCAAGATAACATAAAAACAGCTGGACGGGTTTGTTTCAAATTTGGTAGGAATACAACCCCTGGCAAAAATTATGGAATCACCGGCCTCGGAGGACGTTCATTCAGTTGTTTAATTTTGTAGAAAAAAAGCAGATCACAGACATGACACAAAACTAAAGTCATTTCAAATGGCAACTTTCTGGCTTTAAGAAACACTATAAGAAATCAGGAAAAAAATTGTGGCAGTCAGTAACGGTTACTTTTTTAGACCAAGCAGAGGGAAAAAAATATGGAATCACTCAATTCTGAGGAAAAAATTATGGAATCATGAAAAACAAAAGAACGCTCCAACACATCACTAGTATTTTGTTGCACCACCTTTGGCTTTTATAACAGCTTGCAGTCTCTGAGACATGAACTTGAATGAGTGACAAACAGTACTCTTCATCAATCTGACTCCAACTTTCTCTGACTGCTGTTGCCAGATCAGCTTTGCAGGTTGGAGCCTTGTCATGGACCATTTTCTTCAACTTCCACCAAAGATTTTCAATTGGATTAAGATCCGGACTATTTGCAGGCCATGACATTGACCCTATGTGTCTTTTTGCAAGGAATGTTTTCACAGTTTTCGCTCTATGGCAAAATGCATTATCATCTTGAAAAATGATTTCATCATCCACAAACATATCTTCAATTGATGGGATAAGAAAAGTGTCCAAAATAACAATGTAAACTTGTGCATTTATTGATGATGTAATAATGACAGCCATCTCCCCAGTGCCTTTACCTGACATGCAGCCCCATATCATCAATGACTGTGGAAATTTACATGTTCTCTTCAGGCAGTCATCTTTATAAATCTCATTGGAACGGCACCAAACAAAAGTTCCAGCATCATCACCTTGCCCAATGCAGATTCGAGATTCATCACTGAATATGACTTTCATCCAGTCAGCCACAGTCCACGATTGCGTTTCCTTAGCCCAGTGTAACCTTGTTTTTTTCTGTTTAGGTGTTAATGATGGCTTTCGTTTAGCTTTTCTGTATGTAAATCCCATTTCCTTTAGGCGGTTTCTTACAGTTCGGTCACAGACATTGACTCCAGTTTCCTCCCATTCGTTCCTCATTTGTTTTGTTGTGCATTTTCGATTTTTGAGACATATTGCTTTAAGTTTTCTGTCTTGACGCTTTGATGTCTTCCTTGGCCTACCAGTATGTTTGCCTTTAACAACCTTCCCATGTTGTTTGTATTTGGTCCAGAGTTTAGACACAGCTGACTGTGAACAACCAACATCTTTTGCAACATTGCATGATGATTTACCCTCTTTTAAGAGTTTGATAATCCTCTCCTTTGTTTCAATTGACATCTCTCGTGTTGGAGCCATGATTCATGTCAGTCCACTTGGTGCAACAGCTCTCCAAGGTGTGATCACTCCTTTTTAGATGCAGACTAACAAGCAGATCTGATTTGATGCAGGTGTTAGTTTTGGGGATGAAAATTTACAGGGTGATTCCATAATTTATTCCTCAGAATTGAGTGAGTCCATATTTTTTTTCCCTCTGCTTGGTCTAAAAAAGTAACCGTTACTGACTGCCACAATTTTTTTTCCTGATTTCTTATAGTGTTTCTTAAAGCCAGAAAGTTGCCATTTGAAATGACTTTAGTTTTGTGTCATGTCTGTGATCTGCTTTTTTTCTACAAAATTAAACAACTGAATGAACATCCTCCGAGGCCGGTGATTCCATAATTATTGCCAGGGGTTGTATTACTTGGATAGATATCTAGAGGTGATTGATTTGGGGCTAATTTATACAAAGGTCAAGAAAAACATGATGTGAAAATCACCTTTTTTGTATAGCTCAACAACCAAGAAGCCTAGATGGATCAAAATTGATAGGAATATTACTTGGATAGATATCGACAGTATAGGTGACTAGATTTTGGAGACGTTTGGACAAGGTCAAGGAAAACGTGGTCCTGAAACACCTTCTTTTGTTTATAACCCTGGATGGAGGAGCTAAAGCGTACACAATATTTGTGATTCATTGGAATGCAAAAACCGCGGCGGGTATACATTAGCTCTCTGAGGTCTGTCATAAGTATGCATATAAAGCCAGCTGACTTGACATGAAAATATATGACAAGAAGCAGAATAATTAGTGCCAGTCAGATAAGTCAGAACAGCGCACACTCATTTTTTGCTTTATTTTCTCTTTCAGACTCCAACGCAGGCATGGTGTTGGTTCTTGACTCCCTGGTGAAGGATGAAGGTTCTGCACCTCCACTGATTCAGTCTCAGCGTGAAGCTGTGATGACAGAGGCTGATCTTGCCCTGTCTCATCTTCAGATGTCTGACTCCACACCTTCTGACCTCAATGTGACCTCTGTGCTTTCCAGGTCCAATCTGGAGTCAGGGGCCTCAGAGAAAAGTCTAGGCCCTGCCTTCCGAGCTAGAGTGGACTCTGGAGCTTCAGATAAGAGCCAGATTTCCTCCCTTTGCTCTGAGGCATCAGAGCAAAGTAACAGCTCCCAGTCCTCCAACAGGCAGAGACTGGGCTCAGATGTCTCTGATTCTGGTGCTGATCCAAGACCTAGTTTGTACTCTGGAACTGAAGACAGTGCTGAGATGTGTTCTAGAAAACGAACGGACTCGGAAACATCCGACAAGAGTGTGAGTATGTCCTCTGAGGAGAGGGCCCCGGTGGAGGAAGTAGAAGTGGCCACAAGTAGCTCTTGTTACAGCACTGACTCTGAAAGCGAGAACAGAAGTCAAAGCCAAGATATGCTTCAGGCCCGGTCTAGCCAGGAGCTCTCTACCGGGGATGCTGACCATGAGCAGCCTGATGGAGCTGTTTTATCTCTTCGAGATCCAGAAAACAACCTGTTCAACGGTGGCAGCGGAGGCAAATGTGATTCCCAGACAGAGAAGGTAAAGTTAATATTACATGAGTTCATGTTAGTTTTTGGTCTAGTCAACATCTTGTCACTGTCACAACAGTGGAGTATTTAACACAAATGCACCACTAGAGTGGGGTGTTGAGCTACAAAGCACCAATCGAATGTGCAGGATTGTGTCTGAGCTCGTTTTCTGAAGTCTGACAAGAAATCCTGGCACTTCATTCCTTCAGTGACACCCAGGTCATATTGGCATCCATAAACACGCAACGTTGAGCCCCTTTTAGGGCTTGTTTAAATCTGGTTTCTTGGCTACACAAACAAACTGTGCACCTGAGTGATGCGGCAGCAGCTCTGCTTCACCTCAGTGCTGCCTCGGCCTCACCTGCTGTCACACATGTCTAGACATTGTTACTGTCCAGAGTTTCTGCCTCTCCTCGCACCAGATGTCTCACAACTAAAGCGCACAGAGAGCTGCTGTCTGTGAAGAGCATTTTTTTTGTCATGTTGGAAGCTCAAATCGCTGTGATGCCATAGTGTCGCTTTTCCAAATGTGTTTACCCAAGACAGGTTGTGGATGTCTTTTTAAGTTCTCTGCAGTATGCGCTGATGCTCAGTCTCTTGGGAGTAATGTTTTTTTTTTTTTCATTTTATTTCATTTTAAACAAACAACAAACACAGTTGCTCAGACAGAACAAGTGGGACTTCAGCAATACAGTGTAAACAGAATGTACTATGTCCAATGACAAACCATCTAATAAACCATCTAATAATGAGAGGATAAACCTTTCATGATAAGAGAGGCCAAGTCTGGACCAATAAATTTTAAGTATGGGATCCAGGTAGAATAAAATGTATCTGAAGAACCACTGAGCATGCACGAAATATATTCACTCGGGATGCATTCTAAGATTAAATTGTGCCATGACTTCTTTGTGGGAGCAAAGTCCTTGATCCAGAAATGTAAAATGTTCTTTCTTGCAATAAGAGTCAAAAGACCGAATAGTTGATTACCCTTGGAATTTATATGTGGATATGAGAGACCGAGCAGAAAATACTTGGGATCCAAGGGTATGGCTATTTTAAAAATAGAGAATAAGTCCTTAGCAACATCAAACCAATAATTTTGTATCTTCAAACAAGACCACATACAATGAAAATAATCACCAATTTTGGTCTTACATTTCCAACAAAGTGAAGAGAAGGATGAATCCATCCTATTTTTCAAAAGAGGTGTAACGTATCCGATGCAAGATTCTAAATTGAATCGACTTGGTTCGATTACAGATGGAAATTCCAGCAGCCTTTTTCCATATTTCACACCAGAGTTCAGGATCTATCAAAATGCCCATATCCCTTTCCCATGCCATTTTTACCAAAACTGAAGTAGAGGGAATAGTGAAAAGTATAGCTTTGTAAAATACAGAGATAGATTTTTTACCACCATGAAGAAGTATTGCATTCTCAACAGTAGACATCTCATTATTTAATAGTGGTGTGTGATAAAATGTCTAACTTGCAAGTATCTGAAAAAATCTGATCTGTGTAGTCCAAATTTTAGCTGAGCTTGATTAAAAGACAATAAGCATTGATTCTCAAAAAGGTCCCCTAGTTTTGTGATGCCTTTCTCAATCCAAAATTTGAAACCCAGATCCCTACAGCCTGGTAAAAAGTCAGGATTATCCAAAATTGGAGTGAAAGGAGAGGTACGCTCATGGCTACCCTCTATTTTGCTGACCATTTTCCAAGCTTTAACAATATTTAATGAAATGGGATTAGTACATATATTTCTGATAAAAAGGAGATTCCAGAGAGGACAACTACACTGAGAAGATTCAACATCAATCCATACTGAGGTGGGAATATTCTTAAACCAATGTGTAATTGCACACAAGTGCACTGCTAACTGATAATGTCTAAAGTTAGGCATATCAAGACCCCCATCTGAACATGGTTTTTGGAGTTTAGACATTTTAAATCTAGGTTTTCTTTTACTCCAGATAAAAGAGCTCAGCCAGCCTTCAAGCGATTTAATTACCTTTTTCATTAATAATAGAGGTATCATCTGCATAGGGTAAAGTAACCTGGGTAAAATATACATTTTAATAAGGGAAATCCTGCCAAGCCAAGATAAGGGTAGAGGAGCCCACCTATCTAAATCTGCTTTTATGGCATCCAGGAGACATGGGTAATTAGCTTTATATAACAAATCAAATAATGGTGTTATAGTTATACCCAGGTAAACAAATCCAGACGGTGACCAGCGGAAAGGAAAATGACAAGACAGTTGTTGAACTGATGATAAAGATCCAAGAGGCATGGCTTCTGACTTAGAAAAGTTAATTTTATAACCTGAAAACTCACTAAACAAAGCTATGGTGTCAGTTAGATTCAAAATAGAAAGCTGAGGATTAGACATAAAAATCAGCACATCATCTGCGTAGAGTGAGATTTTGTGTTCCCTGTCACTCACAGAGATGCCTGATATTAATTTATTCTGTCTGATTGCTTGTGCTAATGGCTCAATGGCCAGATTGAAAAGCAGAGGACTTAAAGGATCGCCCTGCCTGTTTCCTCGGAAAAGAGGAAAACTATTAGATTTTAAACCATTTGTAATGACGGCTGCAGATGGGGAATTATACAGAATCTGAATCCAACGAAGAAAATTATTACCCAAGCCAAACCTAGTGAGGACAAAAAATAAATATGACCATTCTACACCATCAAATGCTTTTTCAGCATCTAAAGAAATCACTAAAGCTGGGTCAGTAGAGCCTCTGAATAGCTGAATGATATTAAGTAGACGTCTCATATTATCACAGGAGTGACGTCCTATAATAAAGCCAGTCTGATCTTCACAAACAACATCAGGAAGCACCTGTTCCAAACGTAATGCCAACATTTTAGAAAGTAGTTTTAAATCTGAATTAAGTAAAGAAATGGGTCTATAGGAAGTACATTTTTCAGGGTCTTTACCCTTCTTAAGAATAAGAGAGATGTTTGCCTCTCTTAAAGAAGGAGGAAGGATACCTGTTATGAATGAATGGTCCAACATGGCTAATAAGGGGTTTATAATAGTATCAGCAAATGTTTTATAATAGTCATAACCATATCCATCTGGCCCTGGGGCTTTCCCTGGCGGCATAGATTTCAGTGCTGCAAGAGCCTCCTCTCTTGTAATTGGGGCATTCAGACTCTGTTTCTGGGCCTCAGTAATCTGTGGAAGTGTAATATCCAAAAAAAAAGAATGCATGAGATCTAACGCATTGTGAAGTTGCTCAGACAGATACAAATTTGAATAAAAAGAAGCAAATTCTGCATTAATAGATTTTGTATCTAAATACCTAGACCCATCTAAACCACTGACAGAGACAATAATCTGAGCTGCTGATCGCTTTTTAACAAGACTTGCAAGGTATTTACCAGGTTTATCTCCAGATTCATAGAGCTTTTGCTTCGCACGTTTCAGAGAGTATTCTGCTTTTTCAATTAACAGAGTATTCAGTGCAGCCCTTGAGGCTAAAATTTCTTGTAATAGGTCAGGGCTAGGAGAAGATATATGTCTCTTCTCCATATCAGTCAATCTACATTTGAGGTGGTTAATATGTTCATTTCTTTGTTGCTTCCTGGATGCCATAAATGAAAAAATGAGTCCCCTACAGTAGGCCTTACAGGTCTCCCAAAGAATTGAGGGGTTTTCAGTAGACTTGGAATTAATGTCCAAGAAAATCTTTAATTCGGAAGTTAGATAAGAAATAAAACCGTCATCTTTCAGAAAAAAAGAGGGAAATCTCAAAAATTTGGACATGGGAAAGTTATTGGCGATATTGTAAGTCATAAATACAGGAGCATGATCAGAAAGTATAATATTTCCGATAGAGCATGCCACAACTCGACCAATATTTACAGAAGGAACAAAAAAAGTAGTCAAGTCTAGAATAACTTTTATGAGGGGAAGAGAAGAATGTAAACTCCAAGTCTGTAGGATGTAAGCATCTCCAAACATCAGAGTAACCCATATTTTGACTTAAAGAGAAAAGCATCTTGGCCTGTTTGGACAGAGACAACTCATTCGCTGGGAGCCTATCAATGTAGGGATCGAGAATGCAATTAAAATCACCAGCAGTTATTAAATGATCAGATGTCAGAGTTACAAAGTCTAAAAAAACTTTTGAAAGAAAGTCAGGTGAATATCCAGGAGGACAATATAAATTTAAAAGTGAAATACTCTGGCCAAAAAGTGTCCCTGTGACCCTTACAAAGCGTCCTAAATTATCTTTTATACAATCTGAAGCAGTGAAAGGTAATTTTTTGCTGACTAAAATAGCAGCCCCTTTAGAGTAAGAAGAATAAGAAGTAGCAAAAATCTGACCAACCCAGCTTTTACAAAATATAGCTGTATCCTTATTTTCAAGAAATGCAATAGAGATATCCTCCCTCCTTAGAAAAGAGTAAACCGCTGCTCTCTTGGCAGATTTCTGTAAGCCCCTCACATTCCAAGAACAAAATTTTACATTTACTGTATGTTTGACTTGGTCATAAATGAAAAATAAAAAGCACCAATATTGACATAACACACATGTCAAAAATAGGAAGATAAAAAATGTCAAATACTAAATGAACCAAATGAAAAATGTCCCACAACTGAGCAACAATCAAATAACGAGAACAAACACAGATGAACCATAGAACAAAAACAATAAACAAACAAGAAATAGTGGGGTCTTTCCCTAAAATAATAGGGATAACACTACCATAACTTACCATTAATCTCAAGCAGAATATAGCATTGTTTACAAATGTAGCTAGCTACGTCACATGGCTTAAGCAGTGGAATGTAGACAATCACTATATAGAACCTAAACACAGACTATACGGCACATAAATACTTTTATCCGTCAGTCAGAGAGTTTAGGAATGCAACAACCTCCTCCGGGGACGTACATTTCTTCTTTGTGTTGTTATGAGAGACTTGTAACATGGCTGGAAAGTACATACCGTAGGATATTCCTCGCTCTCGTAGCTTACGTTTGACCACATCAAATGCCTTTCGCTTCTTCACGATGGATGCAGAGAAATCATTATAGAAGAAAAGACGAGACCCGTTGAAAACAAGAGCGCCGCGCTGGCTTGCCCTGCGCGCTGCCTCCATCACTCGTTGTTTATCTTGAAATATGTGGAAGCGTAACAGCAACGATCGGGGACGGTTTCCAGCTGGTGGGTCTGGCCCAGGTGCCCGGTGAGCTCTCTCCAGCTGAATCCGTCCTGTATCTGTTGGTATATTGAGAAACTGGGGTAGCCAGGACTCCAGGAAATTAACCGGTTGACTCGTCTCAGTGCCTTCAGCCAAACCAATCAGTCTAATATTCAGACGTGTGCTGTAGTTTTCGGCCATATCTGCCTTCTCAGACAAAACACAGACTTACCTCTCCAAAGCTCCAATCCTCGCTTCATATGTCAACACCGTATCTTCAGAGGCTAATATCCTAGCCTCCGCCTCATCAAGCCGTGTGTTTGCGGCTTTAATATCTTCAGAATGCTGACGAACAGTTTCCGACAATGGACCAAGCTTATCGTCAATTACTTTAGTTATGTTTGCAGTCATAATCTCAAAGGCCTTGGCCATGGCAGGATCAGCTGTGCTAGCATCGGAGTGAGAAGGCCCTTCGCCATGTTGAGTCATCCCGCGAGGGCGCATTGTTTGCATCTTTTGCCCTCCTAGGTTTCCCCATATCGTCAAAAGATTGTGGCCAAAATGTTTCCAAGGACATAACCCGTGTTATCCAGAAAAAACCGGGAGGTAGTTGAACGGATTGTCAGGATATTAGAAGAAATGTAGCCATGTGGCAGGGAGCCTCTACCGAAATGCTGCTTTCACCTCGCCGCCATCACGTGACCCCTCTTGGGAGTAATGTTAACACTCCGGGGCCTGTCACGGCCCCACGGCCAGAAAACAACAGCTGTTTCACACCAAACACAAATGTTACATAATAAAAACATACGTGTACTCTTTATTTAGGCTTGATTCTATATGTGTATGTGTCACCGCAGTCTAATTACTCAGACTTTAGCTGCTGTTAGTATAATGTAAATCCACACCTATTGTACATGTAACCACATTTTACCAAATGACTGTTTCTTCCTTTCTTAGATAACAGCTACTCCTGATCAACCCCTCACTCATGACAAGATCAACAATGCTGGTAAGCAACGGTTTCAGCTTCTCTAAGTGATAGATTTGCTGTAGTTTATATACAGTGAGGAAAATTAAGTATTTGAACACCCTGCAATTTTGCAAGTTCTCCCACTTAGAAATCATGGAGGGGTCTGAAATTTTCATCTTAGGTGCATGTCCACTGTGAGAGACATAATCTAAAAAAAAAAAAAAAAATCCGGAAATCACAATGTATGATTTTTTTAATAATTTATTTGTATGTTACCGCTGCAAATAAGTATTTGAACACCTGTGAAAATCTGTGTTAATATTTGGTACAGTAGCCTTTGTTTGCAATTACAGAGGTCACATGTTTCATGTAGTTTTTCACCAGGTTTGCACACACTGCAGCAGGGATTTTGGTCCACTCCTCCATACAGATCTTCTCCAAATCTTTCAGGTTTGGAGTTTCAGCTCCCTCCAAAGATTTTCTATTGAGTTCAGATCTGGAGACTAGCCAGGCCACTCCAGGACCTTAAAATGATTCTTACGGAGCCCCTCCTTAGTTGCCCTGGCTGTGTGTTTGGGGTCATTGTCATGCTGGAAGACCCAGCCATGACCCATCTTCAATGCTCTTACTGAGAGAAGGAGGTTGTTTGCCAAAATCTCGCAATACATGACCCCATCCATCCTCCCTTCAATACAGTGCAGTCGTCCTGTCCCCTTTGCAGGAGAGCACCCCCAGAGTATGATGTTTCCACCCCCATGCTTCACGGTTGGGATGGTTTTCTTGGGGTTGTTCTCATCCTCAAAACATGGTAAGTGGAGTTGATTCCAAAAAGCTCTATTCTGGTCTCATCTGACCACATGACCTTCTCCCATGCCTCCTCTGGATCATCCAGATGGTCACTGGTGAACTTCAAACGGGCCTGGACATGTGCTGGCTTGAGCAGGGGGACCTTGCTGCCCTGCAGGATTTTAAACCATGACAGCATCATGTGTTACTAATGTAATCTTTGTGACTGTGGTCCCAGCTCTCTTCAGGTCATTGACCAGGTCCTCCTGTGTAGTTCTGAGCTTTTTCAGAATAATCCTTACCCCACAGAGTGAGATCTTGCATGGAATCCCAGACCGAGGGAGATTGACAGTCATCTTGTGTTTCTTCCATTTTCTAATAAATAATCATAACAGTTGTTGTCTTCTACCAAGCTGCTTGGCTGTTGTCCTGTAGTCCATCCCAGCCTTGTGCAGGTCTACAGTTTTGTCCCTGGCATCCTTAGACAGCTCTTTGGTCTTGGCTATGGTGGACAGGTTGGAGTGTAATTGATTGAGTGTGTGAACAGGTGTCTTTTATACAGGTAACAAGTTCAAACAGGTGCAATTAATACAGGTAAAGAGTGAAGAATAAGAGGGCTTCTTAAAGAAAAATTAACAGGTCTGTGTGAGCCAGAATTCTTGCTGATTGATAGGTGTTCAAATATTTATTTGCAGCAGTAACATACAAATAAATTATTAAAAAAATCATACATTGTGATTTCCGGATTTTTTTTAGATTATGTCTCTCACAGTGGACATGCACCTAAAAGGAAAATTTCAGACCCCTCCATGATTTCTAAGTGGGAGAACTTGCAAAATTGCAGGGTGTTCAAATACTTACTTTCCTCACTGTAATTTGTTGTCTGTTGCAGTGGAAGTTGGCAACATGTGACCATATCCTACCAGATGGTTCAATATGAAGAGTGATATTTTTTTTTTTTTTGTCCTGTCTATCCCTCTTGATACAGCATGTCTGTGGTTGTTTGTGTAATTTCAAGACAGTGCTGGCGGGGGCACATTTTCATTCTTGGAACCAAATTAACCAGTTGCTCAGAAAATGCTTCAGAAAACGATTCACTGGTTTGACACATTAAACACCAGTGATAAAACAGCTGCTATGACTAAAACAATAAAAGAAAGTGATTGGTTTGAAATGCTTAAAACGCAAAATGAAACAACTGTTGCTTAAAATTAATGACTGAAAACAGTCATTAATTTTAAGCAACAGTTGTTTCTGTTGAACTCAGAATGGTTCACTGTTTTGAAATTCTTGAGACAGTAAATAAAGTTGCTTCAGAAGATGGTTGAGTGGCTATAAATAATACACCACTCAATTCAGAAAATGTTTCACTGTTTCAAAATGTTGAAGACACTAAACAGAACAATTGTTTTTGTAGATGAACGATTTGAAACTGAAAATGATTCACTGTACAGAAATGCTCAAGACACCAAATTAAACAAGTGCTTTACGGAATACTTCAGTGTTTTGGAATATTTACAGCATTAAATCATTTCTGTAAAGCTTCAGAAAATTGTGTGTCTTGAACAGCTTAAAATACTGCACTGGTCTTGTTATTGTAAAGCGCTTTGAGCATCTGATGAAGATGGAAAAGAGCTATATAAATGCAGTCCATTTACCATTTATGTGATGTCTAGTGGGCAGCAGGATTTGTTTTCGGTTCAGAAAATTACTCACTGTATCAAAACACTTGAAAAACTGCATAACACACTTGCTTCAGAAAATGATCTCCATTTTAAAGCATTTTGTAACACTACAGTGCTGAAGGAAACAGCTTTTTCAGAAAAGGACTTAGTGTTTGCTTGAAGTATTGATGGTGATATTTTGTGGGCAGTCCCCCCCACCCCACCCCCCATTAATTCATGGGTAATCCCCTGGTCACAGGTCCAGTGTTAGAGTATGAGGCCTGTCACAAAATAACGTTAGATAAGCCACTCCCACTTTGTGTATCAGATGGTTGCTTGTGGCCTCTACTCTTCATTATAAACTGTAAGCTTCCTCTCAGAGCAGCAGTTCTCTTTTTGTTGTTAGGATAACCTCAGTGAATATTTGTCTCCTGTAATCACGAGTGTTTTTCCATTTTAAGTCACTGTGCCAAAGGATGAGTGTGTGCAATTTATCTTAAAGTATTAAGCATCACAGAATGTAAAAGTCCATGTCTGGAAGAAACATGTCGTCAAGATCCAAAGAATCGGAGCCGAAAGCAGATGAGAGGAGTTAAGTCAGGCAAAATAAAGGGGCTGGAACAAAAGCTTAGAGCGAACAGAGAAGAGGAATGGGATTTGTGCGATACTTGTGAGTTGGTGTGATACTCTGAGATCAGCTGTGTGTCTGCTGTGTGCTTGAGGTTTAATATTTGTTTGAAAGGTCAACTCCTCTCCTGTACTATGTCTTCACAGCACCTGAGACGAATGGAGTAATGTTGGAGCAGTTTAGACACACCAAGTTTGTACCTGACAGGATGTGCATGTTCACAGAGCCGAGCCAGAACCAAGACGTCCCACCTCTGAAGAAAGGTTCCCTTAGAAACGGGACCACGTCTAGCACCGGTGGCTGGGCAAACCTTGCAAAGCCTGCTGAGCTGTTTGCACACACTGCAGCATCCCTCAGCATCTCTGCAGATGATCCAGCCAGGCCACGTGCCAACTCCACATCAGGAGGTGCATCCCAGAGTCAGGCCACACTTCAGCCGAGAGGTGTGGCCAATAGCACTCTGCCTTCAAGCAGCCAATCCCAGAACTCCATGGGTAGGTCCACGCATCCAGCTGAAAAGGACACGCACATCTTTAGTAACTCAAAGGAAGAGAGGACTCCAGGGACAGCAGCCGGACAGCAGGTCACCCAGGGAGAGGCAGACCCGGACATGAAGACCTTCCTCACTATCGAGATCAAGGATGGACGCACCACCTCCTCCTCCACGTCCTCCTCCAGGGGCAACATGGTACCCATCACCACCATGACCCCACACATCAGCACCAACACTCAGGGACAGCGAGCAGGTAGGAGCAGCAAACTTACACCAGCACCTGAGAGTCCAGTGGAGGAATGTAGGAGTGCGTCAGATACATGATTTTGTGCTTTGACTCAGAGTTGGATTGACGGCTTGATGCTAGTTTGTTTTTGTAGTTTTGTGTGAAGATGACACATTATACAGAGCTGCAGAATTGGTGTTTGTGTGAATATCTGCCCATGTTTCTTTGCTGCCATTAAATCTCAAATCGTGCTGGAATCTCCTCGGTGTGAGAGGCAGCGGCACAAAGGGGACTCGGTTGGTCTCACGTGGGATAACAGAGAAGGGTTTTTGTCAGAACCAGCGAGGCCATGCAAAGCACGTGGGTAAGATGTCGGGGGTCGAGTGTGAAACAGAATAGCTGTTTGTTATGGAGTTGTTGCGGCGTGGAGGTCAGCAGTGGACAGCGGAGAGTACATCAGGACAACGGAAACAACAGCTGGCTGTGTCACTGCCAGGCTGTCTTACTGTCTGAGCCTGATGGAACAAGCTGGCTATCATTAGGTGTCATGTAACTTTTCATTTGTCTGCTTGGACAGGTTTGTGTCTGAACAGATGTTTAAAGCAGGCACAGAGTGTCTGCTTCATATTGTGTATATAGTGTAAGTGTGACTTCCTCCGATTGAGTGTATTTTGTTACACATTATTTCCATGTTGGATGCTGGCGTTTAGTGTTAAAATGAAGTATAGTTGCGCATCTTTAATTATTCTGTTAAGTCATGTCGCAAGTAAAAATTCAAAAAGGGCTGAGTCATCATGTCAGATGTAGAGATATCACCCTGTCTGTCTGCGAATCTTGTAATCTTAACTCCTCCTAAACCGGTATATATTTCAGTGAACCTTCACACAGTGGTAGTACACCATATGAAGATGTGCATGAAGGAAAATAATTCAGTTTTGATATCTTCAAGGGGAAATGCATGGATTGTTGTTGTTTTTTTTTAATACATCCTGTACATGTATAGAGGATGACCACTTTGTTCATTTCTGCTGTTTCATCAGAAAAGATTTGGCATCACTGATATACAGTGGATCCGGAAAGTATTCACAGCGCTTCACTTTTTCCAAATTTTGTGTTACAGCCTTATTCCAAGATGGAGTAAATTCTTTTTTTTTTTAACCTTCAAATTCTACTCACAACACCCCATAATGACATGAAAAAGTTTTTTTTTTTTGCTAATTTATTAAAAATAAAACAAAACTAAGAAATCACATGTACATAAGTATTCACAGCATTTGCTCAATACTTTGTTGATGCACCTTTGGTAGCAATTACAGCCTCAAGTCTTCTTGAATTTGATGCCACAGTCTTTGGGCAGTTTTGCCCATTCCTCTTTGCAGCACCACTGAAACTCCATCGGGTTGGACGAGGAGTGTCGGTGCACAGACATTTTCAGATCTCTCCAGAGATGTTCAATCAGATTCAGGTCTGGGCTCTGGCTGGACCACTCAAGGACATTCAAAGAGATGTCCTGAAGCCACTCCTTTGATATCTTGGCTGTGTGCTTAGGGTCATTGTCCTGCTGAAAGATGAACCGTCCCCCACTCTGAGGTCAAGAGGGCTCTGGAGCAGGTTTTCATCTAGGATGTCTCTGTACATTGCTGCATTCATCAATCCCTCAATCCTGACTAGTCTCCCAGTTCCTGCTGCTGAAAAACATCCCCACAGCATGATGCTGCCAACACCAGGATGGTGCCTGGTTTCCTTCAAACATGACGCCTGGCATTCAGGTCAAAGAGTTCAATCTTTGTCTCATCAGACTAGAGAATTTTGTTTCTCATGGTCTGTGAGTCCTTCAAGTGCCTTTTGGAAAAATCTAGGTGAGCTGCCATGTGCCTTTTACTAAGAAGTGGCTTCTGACTGGCCATTCTACTATACAGGCCTGATTCGTGGATTGCTGGAGAGATGGTTGTCTTTCTGGAAGGTTCTCCTCTCTCCACAGAGGAATGCTGGAGCTCTGACAGAGTGACCATCAGGTTCTTGATCACCTCCCTGACTAAGGCCCTTCTCCCCTGATTGCTCAGTTTAGAGGGGCGGTTAGCTCTAAGCAGAGTCCTGGTGGATGCAGACTTCTTCCATTTACAAATGATGGAGTCCACTGTGCTCATTGGGACCTTCAAAGCAGCAGATTTTTTTTGTACCCTCTCTTCTTTAACCTCATGCTTGGTTTGTGGTCTGACATGCGCTGTCAACTCTGTGGGACCTAGACAGGTGTGTGCCTTTCCAAATCATGTCCAATCAACTGAATTTATCCCAGGTGGACTCCAGTTAAGCTGTAGAAACATCTCAAGGATGATCAGTGGAAACAAGATGCACCTGAGCTCAATTTTGAGCTTCATGGCAAAGGCTGTGAATACTTATGTACATGTGATTTCCTAGGTTTTTTAAATTTTTAATACATTTGCAAAAATCTAAAAAAAAAAAAAACCTTTTCTCACATGGTCATTATGGGGTGTTGTGTATAGAAGTTGAGGGAAAAAATTGTTTAATCCATTTTGGAATAAGGCTGCAACATAAAATGTTGAAAGAGTGAAGCGCTGTGAATACTTTCTGGATGGATGCACTATATTACATATTTATACAGTTAGAATGGCATAGCAGGGAGTGTCATTTTGTGACCTTGCTCAACATATCTCTAGTTTAATTTTAGTGATACAACAATTAAATCATTACCCAAACAGTAATTAACAGTTTAATCAACCATAAAACTAATATTATTATTACACTCAACAAAAATATAAACGCAACACTTTTGGTTTTGCTCCCATTTTGTATGAGATGAACTCAAAGATCTAAACATTTTTCCACATACACAATATCACCATTTCCCTCAAATGTTGTTCACAAACCAGGCTAAATCTGTGATAGTGAGCACTTCTCCTTTGCTGAGATAATCCATCCCACCTCACAGGTGTGCCATATCAAGATGCTGATTAGACACCATGATTAGTGCACAGGTGTGCCTTAGACTGGCCACAATAAAATGCCACTCTGAAAGGTGCAGTTTTGTTTTATTGGGGGGGATACCAGTCAGTATCTGGTGTGACCACCATTTGCCTCATGCAGTGCAACACATCTCCTTCACATAGAGTTGATCAGGTTGTCAATTGTGGCCTGTGGAATGTTGGTCCACTCCTCTTCAATGGCTGTGCGAAGTTGCTAGATATTAGCAGGAACTGGTACACGCTGTCGTATATGCCGGTCCAGAGCATCCCAAACATGCTCAATAGGTGACATGTCCGGTGAGTATGCCGGCCATGCAAGAACTGGGACATTTTCAGCTTCCAAGAATTGTGTACAGATCCTTGCAACATGGGGCCGTGCATTATCCTGCTGCAACATGAGGTGATGTTCTTGGATGTATGGCACAACAATGGGCCTCAGGATCTCGTCATGGTATCTCTGTGCATTCAAAATGCCATCAATAAAATGCACCTGTGTTCTTCGTCCATAACAGACGCCTGCCCATACCATAACCCCACCGCCACCATGGGCCACTCGATCCACAACGTTGACATCAGAAAACCGCTCACCCACATGATGCCACACACGCTGTCTGCTATCTGCCCTGGACAGTGTGAACCGGGATTCATCCGTAAAGAGATCACCTCTCCAACGTGCCAAACACCAGCGAATGTGAGCATTTGCCCACTCAAGTCGGTTACGACGACGAACTGGAGTCAGGTCGAGACCCCGATGAGGACGACGAGCATGCAGATGAGCTTCCCTGAGACGGTTTCTGACAGTTTGTGCAGAAATTCTTTGCTTATGCAAACCGATTGTTTCAGCAGCTGTCCGAGTGGCTGGTCTCAGACGATCTTGGAGGTGAACATGCTGGATGTGGAGGTCCTGGGCTGGTGTGGTTACACGTGGTCTGCGGTTGTGAGGCTGGTTGGATGTACTGCCAAATTCTCTGAAACGCCTTTGGAGACGGCTTATGGTAGAGAAATGAACATTCAATACACGAGCAACAGCTCTGGTTGACATTCCTGCTGTCAGCATGCCAATTGCACGCTCCCTCAAATCTTGCGACATCTGTGGCATTGTGCTGTGTGATAAGACTGCACCTTTCAGAGTGGCCTTTTATTGTGGGCAGTCTAAGGCACACCTGTGCACTAATCATAGTGTCTAATCAGCATCTTGATATGGCACACCTGTGAGGTGGGATGGATTATCTCAGCAAAGGAGAAGTGCTCACTATCACAGATTTAGACTGGTTTGTGAACAATATTTGAGGGAAATGGTGATATTGTGTATGTGGAAAAAGTTTTAGATCTTTGAATTCATCTCATACAAAATGGGAGCAAAACCAAAAGTGTTGGGTTTATATTTTTGTTGAGTGTATTTTCAGCCTTATACGTAACTGACAGTTGTGCACAGTCCATCTGGTTGCTGAGTGTGTGTCAATTTCATAACAAATAGGTGCAAAAATACATTTTCTAAAAATAGTTAATGTTTCTGAAAATATATAAGTAGTGAATATCATGTCACTATGCACAGCTAAACACCAGCTGTCTGGTAGATTTAAAAAAACAACACAATTACAGACAATGTGGCTACATTATTTGCATTGAGCTAATGAAATTGTCTTTTTTCTACACATTTCTCTATTGGTGCATCTGAAATAATGTAAGGGTCATCTTTTTTGACAATTAATGTAAATACAGTGATATGTGGCAGGTTTATTTTTGGAGCACATTTTCAGACCCAGAGCCAGTTCAAACTGCTTTATGCTTCACGTGAAGGTACGTTCAAACGACAGTTAAGAAATAACATTTAAAAAGAAAAGAGTACAAAATGTTAATTCAGTGCAGAAATAACTTAAATGGATTTAAAACAATACAGCAGATCAAATGCGGGAAAAGTCCTATAGAATAAATATGTAAAAATATTATTACTAAATTTATCATTTAGTTACTAAATTGTTTATGTATACATAAATCTTTGAGAACTGCAGTCGTGTTTGTTTCTATATTTTGTACTCAATATGGGAGCTGAGTTTCTGTCCAATCTATGAAAAACATGATGTTCCAGCAAAGTGACTGAACTTTGTTCCTTTTCAAAAGCACCTCTGCTACAGCTTCTGTAGAATTCTGACCAAGCAAAACTCCTTAGGTTTCAGCTCTTCTGAGCAACCAGGATCTCCAACCCAAACACTTTATTGAAGTCTCGTGTTGGACCTGTGTGGCTACAGCACCCCTACCCCACAACCCGGGATGCATTCTGGCAGCTCTGCTGGTCTCCTTCATGAGGCTCGTGTGGATTTTTTCAGCTCAATTTCCGTTAATGGTTTAGTGCTCCTTATTTGGGAAGCTGCCTGTCTCTCACTGAGTGAACACAGGCTGAAAAATCACACCATAAGTGTCTCACATGCACAGTGTGCTGCACTGGTATGCATCAAATCTGAATTCATGATGTAACTTTTATGGAAATTTTAGTTTGTGCCAAAGTGGAGCACTGAGGGGATGACTGCAGCTCACAAGGACGTGCATGTGTGGAACCTTTAAAGAAAATAAGATGGATCAAGTTAAATGTTGCACTGGCTGCATTCTCTCACTTCTCTGGTAGTAGATATGAGTACTTTTTATGATACCTATATAAGTGACTAATGGCTGTACTGTATGTTAGATCAAACACACACTGAACCGTGCACATGAATATGAACAAAAAGGGCCTCATTTATAAATAGTGCACATGACGTGTCAACCGTGCACATGAACTTTTCCCAGCAAAATGTATCAAGAAGTACTTATACTTGAAAACGTGCATAAAGGTACATAAACCTCTAACCGTGTTATAGATGCAGTACCTGAAAAGTTGCTGCTGAAGTACCGTCCACCACATTGGCTTGATTAATAAACATAAGAAGTAAATACTTTATATCCATAGTCCAGTCGATCATTCATCTTTCGTTCATTTTCTGCCGCTTATCTGGATCCGGGTCACTGTGACAGTTGATTAAACAGCTCATCCAGCACTTCCCTGTCCTTTGCCAAGTTCTGTAACTCTTCCGAGGCGTTCCCAAGCCATCTGGGAAATATAATCCCTGCAGCCTGTCTTGAGTCTTCCCCAGGGCCTCCTCCCAGTTGGACATGCCTGGAACACCTCTCTAGGTAGACAACCAGGGGACATCCTCACCAGATGCCCGAATCACCTCAGTGGCTTCTTTCGATGTGAAGAAGCAGGAATTCTACTCAGAGTCCCTCCTGGATAGCCAGGTTTCTCACCCTGTCCAGGAGTGTAAGCCCAGATACCCAGTACAGGAGTCTAATTTCTGCCACTTGTATCTGTGACATTCAGTTGGTCATTACACAAAGTTCACAGCAATAGGTGAGGAAAGGAGTGTAAATCAACTGGTAAATTGAGTCTGGCCTTCTGGCTCGTAAAACATCAGGAGGAGATTAAATACCTTGGAGTCTTGTGGGAGTAAGTTTGAGCATGACATCAATGACATCTAGTCGTGTCGTGTGTTCCAAAATTTTGGATACATGCACTGACAATGCACTGTTTCTTAACAGTGCTATACACACACACACACAAACACATGCGTGTGAGTATTTCAGTAATCACATCAATAAGGAAATGACTGGAATGTTTATTTATTTTTTGACTGGTACTTTTTGAATTTCATCAGAATCAAAAATACTTTATTAATCCCAATGGGAAGTTAGTTGTACATGGTGCAGGCTGGTGTCGCAGACCGAATGGTCCCCCTAAAAATTGGTCCCCCCTGATGAAGCGTTCACCGATTACCACCTTGTTTCTGCTTAAAACTGCACTCCAGTCATCATCTGTCTCAGCCACAGATATCTGAAGCTTTAGTACAACAATCATTTCCACATAACTTCAGCATTATTTCATCATAAAAGGCAGAGGAAGCGATCAGAGCGCCATGGCTAAACGAGCTGCTAGCTGATGTGTTCACTGCTCGTCGGACATTTCAAAGCATCACGGAATTTTGCCTCATTTCTGCTTAAAACTGACTTTAGAATGATTTAAGAGGGTTTACCTTTATCATCTGATGGTTAATAATCCCATTAATCATTTGATTGCTTTGGGTGACGAGACTCCGTCTCAGACATGCTGCTGTGGTCTGCAATGACGCATGAGCAGATGCAAAAAGTGGACCGATTTTTAGGGGTGGACCAGTCTGCGACACCGGCACCCATGGGTGTTATAGGTTATGACGATATTTACTGATAATTATAAACAGTACTATACTGGACAGAAGTAAACCACTACCACTTGGGTATACGAGGTCTATTAGAAAAGTATCCGACCTTATTATTTTTTTCAAAAACCATATGGATTTGAATCACGTGTGATTACATCAGACATGCTTGAACCCTCGTGGGCATGTGAGAGTTTTTTCACGCCTGTCGGTTACGTCATTCGCCTGTGGGCAGTCTTTGAGTGAGGAGTGGCCCACCCTCTCGTCGATTTTTTTCATTGTTTAGGAATGGCTCAGAGACTGCTGCTTTGTTTGATC
The DNA here is from genome assembly GCF_902500255.1 of Thalassophryne amazonica. Taxonomy (NCBI): domain Eukaryota; kingdom Metazoa; phylum Chordata; class Actinopteri; order Batrachoidiformes; family Batrachoididae; genus Thalassophryne; species Thalassophryne amazonica. The sequence continues at coordinate 57,120,733 of NC_047107.1, read as the reverse complement.
AAAATTTTTTCAAAACTGTAAGGCACAACTGAGTGGACACCATTCGATAAATTCAGCTGATTTTCGGTAAAAATTTTAACGGCTGATGAGAGATTTTGGTCTGGTAGTGTCGCCGTAAGGACGGCCCACAGCGCCTGACGGCGATCTGCGCTTCGAGGCGGCAGCGTCTCGCCGTTTGAAGTTGAAAACTTCCACATTTCAGGCTCTGTTGACCCAGTAAGTCGTCAGAGAACAGAGAACTTTCAGAAGAAGTCGGCATGAGGAGTTTATTCGGACATTCCATTGTTAACGGACATTTTGTAATGAAAGAACGTGCGGGCAGAGTCGCATGTCGGGCCGGACCCGACCGCGGGGGGTCGCGACAGGAAAAACACCTCCGTTGGAAACCTTAACGGGCAAGTTGGAACATGCCCGAGCTGTTAAACAATTTCTCAGTTACTCACTTGTTGAAAGCCATCAAAAGCCGCCTGAATTTTACAAATGGTTTTCAACACGGAGGTGTTTTTCCTGTCGCGGCGCACACAGATTTGCCGAGTCGTCACGGAAACGACTCGGCGAATTTGCGCGCACGTCTTTCATTAAAAAATGTCCTTAAACAGTGGAATGTCCGCATAAAGTCCTCATGCCGGACTCTTCTGAATCTTCTCTGTTCTCTCACAACGTCCTGGGTGAATTAAGCCTTAAATTAGGATGTTTTCAGGTCAAAACAGGCTGACGACGGCGCCTGGAAGCGCTGCACGACGTCCCGCTCCGTGGGAAGTCCTTACACCGACAGAAACACCCCATAATCTCTCATCAGCCGTTAAACTTTTCACCGAAAACCAGCTTAATTTCTCGAATAGTGTCCACTCGGATATTCCTCACAGGTCCAGAAAAACGTTTGATAAAGTAACGCGCGCCGTCTCGAGCAGCGTGTAAAACAAAGGAATTCAGCCGAGAGGGCGGGACCACATCTCACTCAAGGCCTGCCCACAGGGAAATGACGTCACCGACGCGTGAAAAAACTCACGCATGTGCACGAGGGTTCAAGCATGATTGGTGTAATCGCACGTCATTCAAATCCATATAGTTAAAAAAAAAATAAAAGGGTCGGTTTATTATCTAATACACCTCGTATATACACACACACACACATGTAGACAGTGATTCACCAGTCTCCATCTCACTAGATCCCAGAGGGAACCAATCAATTCTTGAATCACAATTCAGATGTTCTGAATGGATTTGCAAAAGTCAATCGTCGATTTTCTAAATGTTATTTGTGTGATGGGACTGTGAGTACTGGCCATGAACATGCTCTTTTCATGTTCCTTATGTAAACTTGAATTTCTGATTTTATTGGAGTAATTTTTTGATCCAGATATGTCCTTTTCATTTCGGTACATTTTCCACACTGCTTCATTACAAGGTGCAGCAGCTGCAGGTGCTGCACTCACAAAAAAAAACAACAAAAAAAAACCCTAGTTTATTATGCAAGTATGAGATGCAGTATAATCCAAAAATACACTATATTAATCTGAACAAATTATATGAACAAATTAATTTTCCACATTATTTATAGTCAGTCCCCACAGCCATTAAATACAGAAAATACAGTGTATCACAAATTACATCACAGCTGCCTGTTTTACACACTTTGGCCATCAGGTGGTATCATGTGCACATGAAGCCTCGAGAAATAAACCATTTTGTGAACCAATTTCTTGGAAAGCTTCAATGCTTCATGAAGCTTTATTTCACCGTCACGACTTCAAAGCAGTTTCGTGACGGAGTGCTGGTTTACGCGTCAGTGGAAAATCTTCAGCCTCCGTCGGCACGTTCAAGGCTCAGCTAAGCGCTCGCTGATAGTCTGATTCATACAGAGCCAAGAAACAATCAAACAGCTTATCTGCTGAATATCACGGCTGTCATCAAATCGTCTTCGCACCGTGAGGGAGCGCACGTGCGCGCAGTTGGTCCTACTGAAAGGACCATACTGAAATACGAAATAGGCAAAATGGAGGGAAATGGGGGACTGATCATCACTAAATGGGGGGGGGAATGAAACGAAATGGAGCAGAGTGAATTAGAATGACTCCAAATAATTACTTTTGTTTAGCTTCTGTTGTATGTGAGATGCGCTCAGCACATGTAGGGGCAGCTGCGCCACCTGGCGTTCGAGAGATGAAACTTCAATTAATCAATAGGTCAGTCTGCGCCATTTCGCTACGTTTAACCCCCGTTTCGTTATTACAAGTCCCCATTTCGCTCATTGGCTTAAAAATAATTAAATAAAAGTAATTAATTGAATCATATTTAGAGTCAGTCTGCCCCATTTCGTGATTATTAAGCTCCTTTTCGCCGCTGCTGAAGTTAAAAAGGAAAACGCGCATGCACAAGATGAGAACAGATGACGTGTGGCAGGATTTCTGCAGTTTAAAATGTCAGCAAATCAGCAGTGCACCAGCGCACGTTCCTCTTTTTAATTATTCGTCGCAGCACCGCCAGTGTGCACGCGTCCACATGCATCGCGATGAGGTGCACAGACGCGATCACAATCAAAAACATGGAGTCAGTCACGTACTCCACGTGAGGTGACCCCCTGAGCCACATGGGTGAGAATATGGCTGAGGTGTTAAACAATGTATCTGAAGTAAATTTATTGTGGATCATTACAAATGCTTTGCTTTCCAAAATACCAAGTCGTCACACAGTGAGGAAAAAAAATCGTGCAGAGAGAGAAGATGCATCGATAATCATTTTATAGTCCATTCTCAGTCCTCTAAATCATAATCAGATTGAATCGTGAGGTGCCTGCATGTTCTCACCCCAATGACCAGTATGGGACTTTGATTACATGATCAATATTTTGATGAGGTACACATTTAACACAAAGCTTCAGTGTGTCATCATTTCACCCTCACATACTCAGCCAAATAAGTGCTCTGATTATTATGTAATCAGAACAAAACAAAAAGCATTCATTAGTCATCATATTGAGAGAGTGTGTAATCCCTGTCTATAATGTATCCAGGTGCGATCCAATATGCCCCATTGAGTTTTCACACTGCTCATATCAAAAGAGTGATGAAAAGCCTTTTTCAAAGCTACACATGTCCTGATTATAGTAAAATTGAGATAACAGTGAGTGGGCAGCTCTTTGAAGATAATTGGATTATTGTGTACTCTAACCTCTGAGCAGTTTAGGTTTGTATAAAGTGCTGTGAAATCATTGGTAACTTTACAGTTGAGCCATGGAGTCTGCGGGCAGCACTACACAACACATCGGCCAGATGTTTGAGTATCTGAGAAACCAACAGTGTTCACCTGGTCTAACAAGGGACCAGAAGAAATATTTCAGAAACAAGGCAAACAGTTTTTCAGTGAAGGAAGCTCTTCTCTACTACAAACACAGAGGTAAGGTTTACATGTAATATAACCTTGTGCCCCTTGCAGCCAGTCTGCTCTGTGTGCGTCTGATCGTGTCAGCTCTCAGAAGCTAAGATCTTGATCGGTCCCGATTAGCACTTGGATGGTAGACATCTTAGGAAGACCAGGAGGTGTGTGTGTTTCTTAGTGCTGGAGTTGTGTCAGGAAGGGCATCTGGTGTACAAAACGAGGGCGACCGAGAGATAATCAACAACAACCGTGTACCTCTTACCCAAAATGTCCTGATACAACAAATTCAGTACGTTTTCTATACAGCATTGATAAATGATTACTCAAGTTTTCTTAATGTGCCTGGGCTGCTGTAACACCTTCCTGTTTGGTTCAGATTTTTGGACCTTCCACCCCTGCGTCGATCACAGCAGTAATATAGATATGAAAGCTGCCACAGAGAACAGTCTGGACCAAAATTTGGTTTCTGTCTGGCTCAAACCACGGTCCAAATTGTTTATATTCTGAAATAATTTTTGTGGATTTCAGATGATTACAGGAAGTTCCGACAAGATAGGCTCATCATTGACCTTATCGGTGTCTCCAAGAACAGAATTATCACATTTTGCTGGATTATTTGTACTCTCCCATTTTCTGTTAGCAGTGACATAATTTTCACACAATGACATTGTTAATTTGACATGTTGGTACTCATCAAATGTATTGCGTATGAAGATGTAGCTCCTTGTTGTAGCTTTATTATGACAGCAATGAAGTGAACTGAGAATAAACTGCATACATTTTCCTGTACTGAGTCACACAATTCAACTTTTGGAATTGATACACCATGATGTCAGACATATGCCTGTCTACAAACCGCCACTTTAAGTTCAGGGAGCTGTGACTCAGGTGGGTGATGGCGACAGGACCTGCATATGTCAATGTAAACATCATTGATGTCTTCACATAATTACAAAACGGAAAGTCTGAACTTCTGGTGTGAAAATGTCCTTTGTTCAGTTCAACCCACAGCTGTGGGCTTGATTGAGCCAAATTTACAGTGGTATAATAAGCAGATAACTCAGTGGGTGAGGAATTGGACTACCAATGTATTGATCTTGGTTCGATTCTTGATCATGCTACTTGTCAGTGTCCTTGGACAAGACCCTTCATCTGCATTGTCCCAGTCATCTCAGCTGTAAATAGGTACATCTAGATTATCACCCGCTTCACATTACAGTATCCAGGGATAAGCACTGATGGGCCTCGTAGCCTGTGTTGAAAGAAGTAAGTCCTGAACAGGCCATGAAACCCATCGGTGCTTATCCCCACAGACTATAGTGTGGAGCATCCGATGGAGTTTTTCCTTGCTTATGGGGAAGTGATGGTCTAGTGGTTAAGCATTGGGCCAGCAATGCCCCAGCCTGACCAGAAAATCACTAAGGGCCCTTGGGCAAGGTCCTTAATTCGGTGTTTCACAGTTGTGAATCTTGCACCATCTCGCGGTCCGTGACTCACGTGAGAGGTCAGTTTTAGCAGAGTTCCAGTTCAGGGCACAATGTAAACAAATCTCGTGAAGTATGGACAACAAGACAACATCAGGGCATGGCAGAAGTCCATCAAAGGTGCTACACCTCCTCTAGATAACCTCCTCAACTTGGGAGAACGTATCATCATCATAATTGCCTGTGAACTTGCTAAATCAACGGAATCCACATCCTCGCTTTGCCATTGTACACGTGTTGTGAGACGGTGGAACTCTGCTGGCACCGCGGTGCATTCTGGGAAGTGCAGGGGGATGCCAGGGGGATTATGGGAAACACTGAAGTACCAAATGCCCAAGTTGCTCCTGGTGTGTATTGAGTGCCTTGCATGGCAACATTCTGACATCAGTGTGTGAGTGTGTTTGTGTGAATGGGTGAATAAGAGGCATAATTGTAAAGTGCTTTGAGCGTCTGATGCAGATGGAAAAAGCGCTGTATAAATGCAGTCCACCATTTACAAGACCATTTAGACCTTACCCTTGTTAAGTGCCTTGGCATGACTTGTGTCGTGATTTGACGGTATATAAATACATTGAATTAAATCAAATTGAAGCAGATGTGAGTCTACAAGTACCCATTTACAGCTTGATGGATTGGACAATGCAGATGAAGTGGACACAGACCTGTAACTTGAAGCAGCAACTTGGAATTGAACCCTGGTCTATATATTGATAGTCCATCCACAGAGCCAACTGCTCTGCAGTTAACTATTTTGTAACTCAAACCATCTTAAATCTGTGTTTCAGAATTGACCCTTGGCCTAAGAGCGACACCATTCAAGCTCTCCACATCAAGCATCTCGCCTGGATCCTTGTTCAAGGTACGGTCTTGCTTCTTTTTAACGGTGAGACTCCACAGAATCTCTGTCAGCGCTTGTCAGGCGTTTCAGTTCTCTCAAACTTCCAGTTAAAAATGGATGTTTTGTTTGCATCTGCCAGTTTCCAGTAGACTCATTTGATTGCCACAGCATGTTTGCAACAAAGGTCCATGTTGGCAAGTGAGGCAGGGACGGTGAGAGACAGAGTGAGAAAAAAAATCGGTGTTTATCAAACATGGACATGGGCAGCCAGTTACATCTGTCCTTGTAGGGTATGTGAGTGAGGGAGCCAGAGAGGGAGTTTCTCCGGGCATTCCTTTTATTCTCTCTGCAGGCCGCTGAGATTTATCTGGGAAATGTTTACTGAGAGTACACCTGTTTGTCCTCATCCAGGCTGATTGCTGTCCCTCAGCTGCATGCACTCATGCTGTTCTGTTAAGGAGCTAAAACTCAACATTGTGTCTTTGCGTCTTCTTTGCGAGACATCTGAGATGCTGTTGTTAATGCTGGGTAATGACGAATGTTCTGTTTATTTCCATCTCGAGGTAACCTTTGAGGTTGAAAGAGCAGTGTACCTTCCTTTTGATACGTTGCCTAACCTCGGTCTTTATGAATGGAGAGTGGGGATTGAGAGGATGAGGAACGGGGATGTGGTGTCCCGTTTAGTCTTTTAACGGCTGCGTATTCCACCCCTGCGTCGATCATAGCAGTAATCTGGTTATAGGATTAGGGTGCGGTTAATTATGGCACAGAGGAGGCTCTGGGAGGCTGCAGGGTGGATTTAAGGTGTTGAAACCAGATGGTCTCCTTAGGTTCAGCCCCGCTTACGCACATGCTCTACACAGCGGAGGCAAATACAAGCTAAGACACCACAGGAACACAAAGTCTGCAGGAGATGAGGTTTTTACCCGACTGAGCCAAGTGTTGTGACATCACCATAACAGCATGCAGGTAACTACGGGATGTGTTAACGTGTGTATGTTAGCGCTAAAATGATGAGTCGACTCCCAGAAAACTAATGGTCTGCTATTATTCTTTTTTTTTTTTTGTAAAGCTGCAGTGTGTAGGACGAAACATTATGACGTGGCTACTCATGAATTTGATTCTATTGTTTGGTGACTGGGATTCATGCTCCCTTGCCTTCTCTTGTGGTGAGCAATATGAATGATCCTCCTTTTCACTAAAATAAGTTGTCACTCTTGTTAGCCTACACTAGCAACCGTTAGTGTTTAGGGGAGCACCTACTGATTCCTCTTCTCTTTTCTTCAGTGTTTTGATTGTGTTGCAAAATGAGATAGGCAGAGTAGACACATCCTTTCTGGGCTACTGTATCAACTTGGTGGTGCCATATGTTGGCCTCCATGGGGGGTCCTCTGTGATGTAGATAAAAAGGGCTCATTCTAACCTTATAAACATACCAATGAGTTGTTTTGGCTGATTTTACACTAATAAAAAGATGGTTATTAATGCTATTTTCTATTTCTCCGAATAAACCCCCCTAAATTCTACACACTGTAGCTTTTAATTGTGTTGTTGTTGTTGTTGTCGTCCATTCGGCTGCTCCCTTTTGTTCGGGGTCACCACAGCAGATACAGCGACATACGTATTGGTATTTAGCACAAGTTTTACGCCAGATGCCCTTCCTGACGCAACTCCAGTTTTACCTGGAGAAACACACACCGCCGCTGGTGTTCTGAAGAGGTCTCCTATCCAAGTACGAACCAGGGCCCATATTGCTTAGCTTCTGAGATCTGACGGGATCAGGCTTACACAGAGCGGACTGGCTGCGCTAGCTTTAAAACCAGCCCAGTCTCACGGTTTTTTTCGTGCTCCTGTGATGAAATGAGTCAAATTTTCATTTTTTAACTCACTCTTCCTAACCCTACTCCTACCCCCAACCCTAACCTTAACCATGACCTAATCTTACTCCTTCCCCCCACCCTAGCCATAACCACCCGACCCCCCCGCTTCACTTTTAATTTCATGCAGCCATCACGGGATGAATTAGACTGAATTCGTGCTGCTGTGACGAAAATGAGGCGCTTTTCTTCACAATATCACAAAGCAATAGATTAATGTATATTTCGTGCTGCTGAATCACAACTTGCCATGAGACTGGGTTGTTTAAATCATGTATCAAGAATAAAAGACAAAATTTTGCTTAATTCCGCTTTCTCAGTTGTGTATGATTCTAAGTTAAACACTTTTGGGCTTTTGGTGGAACAGGACAAGATAGTTGAAGATTTGGGCTCTGAGTCGGCAGTGTAGTGACTATATATATGGTTTGTTGCAAGATATATATGTGTTTCACTTTGGGATCTTTAGCATAGTTTGATTGTTCTGTCTGGAGTCTGCTTGGGTACATTCTTGGTCCTCTGTACCTTCAACAGTCAACAGACACACAGCTAACTGGTGACTCGTAATTGACCAAAGGTGTGGATGGGTTACCTGTTGTTGTGTGTTAGCAAATTGCTCAAGTGAACTACGCCTCTCACCCCTGGTATACTAGAACTGGATCCGGATCCCCTGTAACAGGAAAGTAGAATAAAATGCATGTTGATTCTAAATTACACTACAAAATTTTTTTTTATATTTTATACAGTAAATTATTGAACTATGAAATAATCAACAGGTTTTTCTGTAATGGAGAAAAAAAAAAACTAGGAAAAAAATTAGTTGCAGCCCTGTTTCCTATGAAACACAGCAATGGCCTTGGTGACCACCAGATGCAGGCTAAAACTCACACATAAGCACACTTCACAGTACATGTTACTTCAACCTGCTCCTAATTCTCATCATACATGAGATAAGATTATTTATAAGATTATTTGTAAGTGTAAGTTGTGCTTGTCAAGAGAAATTGCTGCCCTTCAGTCTATTCTTCCATCCACCTGTATGGTGAAACCTTTCACGTCCTAAAACTCAAGAAACGTAAAACTGTCAAAACAAAATTTTTAAACATTAATACTGGGAGGTCAAAGCTCTGCCTGCCAAACCTCATGCATTCTGATATTTATAAATGCCTTATTTTGTTAAGTTTGGATTTCAAGTAGGAAATGTAGCAGAATCACTGAAATGTTCACATTGCCCACTAGATGGCAACAAAAGCTGCTCCAATGTGCAACAAGGTCTTGACTGTTTATTAATTTGAAAAGTTAACTTTTGGTGAAAATAAGATGGGCTGACAGCCAAAAATCAGCCTACAATTGTGTCCCTTGTGCTTATGGACAATGTACTTATTCCATGTGGCAAGTCAATGCATGTTCAGCAGGAGGCAAACAGTTATATGATCTATTACATTAGAAAAACATGCACAATCAGAGATTTCGGACGTCTGCCAGGGGTTGATGAGGACTCAGAACAGAAGATATGCGATTCACATCATGACCCAGACTTTACCTGGATCCAGATTCCACAACACAATGCACTAATTGTTTACTGATCCAGAATGGTCCAACTGATCAATATGTTGCAATGTGATTTTTAATTCACAAGCTGAAACAAAATAGTGCCTTCCTGATCTTGGTTTTTCATCGTGATGTCATATCTGTGAAGTAGTTTTGACATAATCCTTAAAAATGTACTAAGTAATATCCTGATCAAGAATCCAGATCCAGATCACCTCCAGAATTTACTGGAGTCTTCCATGGCCTAATATCTATCTGTGGTGAAAATTTGGTGAGAATCTGTGAAGCAGTTTTGATGTAATCTTTAAAAGCCCAAATAAAGTGAAATCTTGATCCAGAATCCGGATTTGGATCACCTCCAACATTTAATGGAGTCTTCCATTGTCTAATATCTGTCTGTGGTGAAAATGGCGTCAAAATCTGTGCAGTAGTTTTGATGTCATCCCACTAACAGTCAGTCAGATAGACAGACAGACAGACAAATAAATAAACATCAGTGATTTTATTACATTCTTGTTGGCTGTAACAAATTTGCCTTTTGTATTGATCTGGTGCATTAACCCGTGTATCCTCATTATATACTTGTTTAACTTGGAGAATTACAAGATGATCGTATTTATTGTTTGTTTACAAACGGGAGGCGATGGACTCATTCATTCCCTCACTGCCTTTTATAAGGTACATGCCTAGGCTTTGGCAAAGCCTAGGAATAACTTACTACATGTATCACGTATCAAACATTAAGTGTGTGTTTTTTTTTTCTTCAGATTGTTATTATCTTGCTTCTCGTTATTGCTGAGTGTTAAGCCTCACACTTTAACATTGGCCGCAATCTCGCATAGCTGCATGCTGGCTCCACTATACTATGTGGCACCTGTATCACATTGCGTAATCATAATATAAATGCTTCATTGATAAAACACATGGCTGTGAAAACAACCCAGAGTGTGCGCGTCTCTTGTTCTCCCTTTTGTCACTCAGAATGGTTGATCTTATAGCCGATCTGCCAGAACTGGTCAAGGTTTCCATACAAACACTGAGCCTGAGTGGATGAACTCATGAGATTGTAAAACTAGTAGACACTGATGGTTGGCATCAGCTTGGAGAGCTGCACCCTGGTTATCTTTACTGTCCCAGAGGCCACCTTATTTCTGGCTTTCTCTTGTTTGGTCACTCCTTTACATTGAGCCATGTGAGCCTGTGAGCTTCAACAAATGCCAGACATGCAGCTTTAATGACCTCTTCTGGTTTATTCTTGTGGATTGTTGTTTACTGACCACAGCGGTTCCTGTCTGGAGCCTTGATCTCTTTAGGTGGTCTGCGCCTCTCCGTGGTGGTCCAAACTCAGTTTGGAAATCCTCCACCGTTTCTTTAGCTGTTAATTCTGATTAAATTCCCTTTGTGTTGAATGGACTAGATATTACAATCAATTTGAGATTTGGAGATAAATGTTTTATGAGTAATGGAAAGGTGTGGCTTTCTTTCGTTTTTTAAAGACAGTGTTTCATTATATAGTGTCAAAGCAATATCAAATTAGCAATATACACCCTTTCAGCCAGCTAACACAGGTCATCAGATAAAGTTTTTAGCCAAAACATGGCTCATAGTTATCAAAGTGATGACTCTTAAATATAAATATCTTCAGATTTTAGAGGAACAGCTTGTTTCTGTTCCTGTTGCTTGAAGTTGAAAGCAGCAGCAACTTGCCACGCCTCCTTTTCCATCACACAGCACTGACCCTCTCAGTGGGCGTGTCTCACAGAGCAAGCAAGAGTCCAAATACTCAACAAAAATATAAACGCAACACTTTTGGTTTTGCTCCCATTTTGTATGAGATGAACTCAAAGATCTAAAACTTTTTCCACATAAACAATATCACCATTTCTCTCAAATATTGTTCACAAACCAGTCTAAATCTGTGATAGTGAGCACTTCTCCTTTGCTGAGATAATCCATCCCACCTCACAGGTGTGCCATACCAAGATGCTGATTAGACACCATGATTAGTGCACAGGTGTGCCTTAGACTGCCCACAATAAAAGGCCACTCTGAAAGGTGCAGTTTTATCACACAGCACAATGCCACAGATGTCGCAAGATTTGAGGGAGCGTGCAGTTGGCATGCTGACAGCAGGAATGTCAACCAAAGCTGTTGCTCGTGTATTGAATGTTCATGTCTCTACCATAAGCCATCTCCAAAGTCGTTTCAGAGAATTTGGCAGTACATCCAACCAGCCTCACAACCGCAGACCACGTGTAACCACACCAGCCCAGGACCTCCACATCCAGCATGTTCACCTCCAAGATTGTCTGAGACCAGCCACTCGGACAGCTGCTGAAACAATCGGTTTGCATAACCAAAGAATTTCTGCACAAACTGTCAGAAACCGTCTCAGGGAAGCTCATCTGCATACTCGTCGTCCTCATCGGGGTCTCGACCTGACTCCAGTTCGTCGTCGTAACCAACTTGAGTGGGCAAATGCTCACATTCGCTGGCGTTTGGCACGTTGGAGAGGTGTTCTCTTCACGGATGATGTGAAGGAGATGTGTTGCACTGCATGAGGCAAATGGTGGTCACACCAGATACTGACTGGTATCCCCCCCCCAATAAAACAAAACTGCACCTTTCAGAGTGGCCTTTTATTGTGGGCAGTCTAAGGCACACCTGTGCACTAATCATGGTGTCTAATCAGCATCTTGATATGGCACACCTGTGAGGTGGGATGGATTATCTCAGCAAAGGAGAAGTGCTCACTATCACAGATTTCGACTGGTTTGTCAACAATATTTGAGGGAAATGGTGATATTGTGTATGTGGAAAAAGTTTTAGATCTTTGAGTTCATCTCATACAAAATGGGAGCAAAACCAAAAGTGTTGCGTTTATATTTTTGTTGAGTATATGTCATGGACGTGTAAAGGTCCTTTCACACAAGGCGCAGTTTGTGCTGCACTCCACTCTGAAACACATTATTTTCACTGTCTTCGACTTTGCAAACAGTGCCGTCATTTCTTGATTTAGCTGGACTTTTACCGTAGTGCGCTGACGACTACTCCTTTGGCCAAATGAACTCTCCGTCTGTCTGAATATGTACTTAACATTGGTTAGTACATACCAGAGGTGGGACGAAGTTACTGTCGAGTCATTCTCAAGTCATCAATCTGCAAGTCCCAAGTCAAGTCTCAAGTCAGCTTGCAAATAATTGGTGGTCATTATGACTTGAGACTTGACTTGGGACTTGTTGATTCATGACTTGAGAGTGACTTGATGGTGACTTCGTCCCACCTTTGGTACAAACTACCCAACCATTACTGTCGTGTACGTATTCGACCTGTCCTTTGACCTGGATGTTAAAGAGATGGCACAAACCCATGTATGCCAGAAACATTTCTGTTTTGCAACAGCAGACTTTTTAAATGGCTCCTGATATATATTTGTACAATTCCACAACCCCTTGGATGCCACAAGAGTTGTGATATATGTCCACTACCGTCTTTGAATTTTCTTGGGTAGTTCTTTGGTTCCCAGGCTCCAGCTGCATCATGGGATATTATACTGTAGTCCATTTGCACACGGAAAGAGTAGATCATCTGTGTATCATTCCACTACTACTAAATGCACATTTGGACACCCTACAGATTGTGTGTGCTGTATTTTTGCTGTTGTATGCTAGTACGCATATTTGTATGTAGCCTCTGTGTTTCAGAGCGCAAATGTTTTGGCACAAGTTCATATTTGTGTTTTTTACTGGCAGTGCTGCTAAACCTTTTTTTTTTTGGAACAAATAAATATTCGTCGAAGGTGGCAGAATCTTCAGTGTTGCTCACTGGGTACTGGAACGGTGAGATAGTGACATAGTTGACTCTGCCTAACTAGAGGTGAGCGCCACAGATACCGAGTACTGTGTGAAAGGGCTTTAAAACGAGCTGTTTCGGGGCAAAATTTTAGCGTGGAGCAGTTTCATGCACAGATGTAGAATTGTGGGATTGTAATGCTTTCACTTTATGACAAGATAGTCAGATTCACAGATTACTGCCAAGTTACGGTTTAAACAGGTACATACACATGGGCGCAGTCCTTCAGTCAGTGGCGGGCCCCCATAGTTACATAACATACTATAGGACCGTAATGTGACATGTCATGGAGTAAAAAAGTCTGGTTAAACCAATGTGCGTTTGATGAATTTAACTAACAGCGTAGTTAAATGTAAAATGTTGTTTATTATTTTTGATGTTTTGAATTTAGTTTAAAATTTCCTTAAGCAACCCCCAACCAAAATTTTGGTTCTCCAGAATATTGCCTAACTAAAATATCTGTATATGTTTATTGCTGAGTTCTGGAGAATACTGCAGTATTATTTTTAGAAACACAGAGGATTCAAAATATCTGTCAGCACGAGCAATCTTCCCCCATTAGTCATAAATAACTGTTATGTATCTGAATAATTTTGTCTTTAGTTTATTCATTTTGATTTTTAAAGTATCTTTCTTTTACTCTTTGTTTCTCTTCTACTGTGTCTGGCTGTGATTCTTTGGTTTTAATTCCACTTTGAAGCCTGCTCTGCTGTGGGTCCTGAACAGTGTGTCATTGTTGGACTGATCTTCCTTCTTGAGGTCTGTTGTGATTGTTACGCAAATGAATAAGTCCAATTTAATATGTCTCAGATGCTTTGTTTCAGTTTGCCAGAAAGAAGTTTTAAGAGTCATTAAACTTTAATACCTAAGTCAAGAGCCATGTCTAAACCCGAGTAGTGTGCCAGTCAAAGTGTGAAGTACTTGGACACTAGAGTAACACTCAAAGAGGGAGGGTGAGTTTTTTAAATTGTTGCCATTGCTGTCCCTTTTTGCCCTCCACCAGTGTATCAGACCTGACAGACTCGGATTCAGAACAATGGTTTGGCCACAGATAAATAGACATGTCAATGCACTTGGACAAAATGGGAACGGCCTCCTGCTGCCTTGGAAACGGGATTCCTTGCTTGTTCATTGGCTGTCAGGGTGTAGGCTGCTAAAGAGGGGAGATTTGCTGGGGGTATAAAGTACATGTTTTGTTTTGGAGGGTCTCTGTAAACGGACACCTTGTATCCTCACAGCAAATGCTGCAACCGTTTGAGTTCTCTGCTCTTATTTCCACCAACGGTTTTAGAGCGTGGACTTGAAATAAAAGGAGTTTGTATTTCTTTAAAAAGACGCCAGATTGAGTGGAACTGGCAACACTGACTTCAGCAGACCTGGCCATGCCCGGCATGAAGCTGGACTTTCTCCAGGCTCCAGAGGTGTTGGGCAGTCCAGACAGTACTTGCACTGAGTCTGGCCTGGAGGAGGTTATAGGGGATCTGCTTGCACAAGAGGAGGTGCAAGCTAAAGAGGAGCAAGTTGATGACGGTAAATTTGAATTAACGTTACGGTGTGCGGTGGGTGAGATCCACAGTGACCTACAGGCTTTTGGAAAGAGAGTAGATATGCGGCTGCAAGAGGCAGCAGCCCAGGTTGCTCCTCTGGCCCAGGCCCTGACCATGCTGCAGGAGGAGAACAGGAAGTTGAAGATTCAGCAGGAACAGCTGGTGAGGCAAGTGGAAGCACTGTACCAGTTAATGGGGTTACCTGTTCCTCTACTACACATCCCTGAACCGTCATCTTCCATTCTATATGGAACCAATACTCCAACAACTGATCCTCTATCCTGCAAACTACAATCTGCTCCGGCCTGTGAAGACCTGGATCGTCCAGTATCTTGCCCCCAGGACTCTGTATCTTATGTGAAAAGCACACTTCAGGATGCAGTGTCTGAGTCATCGCCTGTGTCTCACCCTCCCAGCTTTGCAACCTGCCGCTCCTTCTCTGCTCCATCTGTAATGGGAAACATTTCTGTCAGCAGCAGAACGGTAACCCCCTCATGCTCTTGTAACTGTTATGATTCCACTTATTAGCTTTATTAAATTTAAACAACATGCTTGAAGGGTCAAAATGTTTAATATCCCTGTGCTGATGGTATGTGTGGAGCTGCTGGAACTGAATTCTGCAACATTTTCACTTAACTAATGTTCCATGGGTCTGTGTCTCACAACCAGGGCACAGCAGCACAAAGCTCAGCACAAGGGTTGCTGCTAGTTTTATTTCCACCTGACTCATTTGTCATTTTTATGCCTTTTACCCATGTCTTCAAAAATAATGTTATTTGACATCACGTGGGCATGTTGGTCTAAAAATGGTAATGTGGTTGGGCACACAGCAGGCGTATTGATATTGTCCATCACCAGAAAACATTTGAGCCTTAGACCAGGAAAAACATGAAAACAACAACAAAACATGTGTTGCTGATGCACTGCTTCATATCATGCAGCTTTGGTGGCTGCTGTGTGCTCTAAGAGGTTAGCACAAATCCACTAATGCACCAGAAATACTTTCACTTACATCCATCATATCGATGCTGCAGCGCCATGGGCTGGGATGCTCTTGATGTAGAGGAAAGGCCACGTGCCCTTCTGATTGGTGTGTAATATATTCAGACTACAACACACCCACCCTTACCAAAAAGTAGTATATGCAAGTATGTTTCAAGTATTCTTCTAGTTTACTTTTTATATACTTATCAGTGCTATTTTTTGGTAAGGGCATGCCTGCTTAAACACTTCCCAAATGGATTTTTTATTGTCAAGATGGGGCTCATAAACTTACACGATCCCTTCATTCAGTATTACAGAAACTTGAACAGCATCTTGGCATATTTTTGCCAGGTTAACATTTATAAGTCAGACATATTACAATCCTCTCACGCCATGTTTTTCTGTTTGTGTTTTGGTGTGTGTGTATGTGTGTGTGTGTGTGTGTGTGAGAGAGAGAGAGAGAGAGAGAGAGAGAGAGAGAGAGCGAGTGTTCTGTGGTGTGGATCCATTCTCTAGTAGAAGAAAAAATTACAGTTTTAATCATACATCTGCTGCAGTCCTGATGAGCATGAAGAAGGTGGCCGTGGCCTTTATTGTTCTTTTTGGCTGGAGCCTGATTTGAGCTTTAGATGGGTTTTTTTTAAGGTGGTCATAAATAAAAAAGGTTTTACATGTCTGGCTTCAGAGCAAGAATGAGATTTTAAAGTCTTAAACTCTTGCTGAGGTTGATGAAGAATTTCTTGCATTGGCACGATAGACTTGGCACTCGTCGTTATCGATGTTGTCTTTTGAGTTTATGTGGAGATATAAAAATAAACAGGGTGAGGCTGTTTTTGCATATTGACAGTGGTGCCTTTTTGTGGGAAACAGAGTACTCACAGCTTTAACTTCAGTTATTCATCCGAGCAGAGTTGATATTTCTGTCTCTTCCTGCCTCCACCAGTCCGCTGTTCTGACAAACGTGACGGGCTTCAACACCTTCACTGACGTGATTATGCTAAAGTACGAATACGTATGTGACATTTCTTAACATCAGCTCTTCTCCCTGTACCTGGTAAAGCTTGTGCAGCTTTAAGTGGTGAAAAAGAAAAAGTTTTCAATCAATTGGAGTCTTTCTCATGTTTGTGGAACAGATTCAGATGATGTAGAGAAAGTGTAAGATGAACTATGTGATTTTTCTGATCCCACACACACACTCTCATTGCTTGCTTTAGAGGCCTTGTTTAGCTGCATTGTGTCCCAAAACATTCCTCGTCGGTCAAGTGTGCCCCATGGGCCAGACCTCTGTAACCAGAACATATTCAGATTGAATGGCACCTGTGACCATGTGGTACGAGCTGTGCTGGACGTTTTCTCTCCCTGGTGAGACCTGGACCCAGTTTCATAAAGCAGTCTAATCTCTTAGTCTACTAAACTTATTTAGTTGACTTCGGTTAGTTGGCCAATATTATCTGCCTAATCACCATTTCATATCGACGTTAAACTTGTAGATTAGCCGTGTTACATTACACAACTATTTTCACGGGCATAACGGCCTCATGAGTGCTGTTGCCAAGAAACACCTCCAATGCGCGAGAGTTTTGTTTACTTCCTGGTTGGTCGTTGTCATGAACTATCCAGCCTTTGTTTCGTTAACTGGCTTTACTAAAATTTACGGACACATACAAACTGCTAAACAACGTGCTTAACTCTTAGCCTAGCACTTCTTCTTCTACATACTTACAGCACTTCTGTCAAGCCTATTTGTGCACACAATACTGCTCAGCATAACAGTGGAACCTGGTGGCTAATGTGAGAACTGTCACAAACACATCATGACAAACCATGGCCAAAAACAGAAGAAGTTCTCCTTTTAGAGGAATATGAACGACAATCAAGTGGTGGTACATGATAGGTGCCATTTTTTGAGGTAAGACACTGAGGTTTTATCGACTAAAATAATATTAGCCTCCTCTGTACCAGGCTGAAAACTTTAGTCGGGTAACGCAAAACTTTAGCCAACAAAAATTTGTCGACTAAGTGAGTTTATTTGACTAAACAAGATTAGACTGCTTTATGAAACTGAGCCCTGGTCTGACTGGGGGCCTCCAGAGAGGAGAGGAGGGTGATTGTGGCAAGGAACTGGAGCAGCTGTCTGTGCTGTATCTGGACCAGTGGTGGGCACAGTTCAGCTAATCCGATAGCTAATGTTTTTGCTATCAGATTAGCTTTTCAGATAATTTTTAAACCATCATCAGACCAATTATCTACCGATAAATTTAGTTCCGATAACATTTTTTTGCTGGTAAAGTTTAACGGTCAAAAACGTTTGTAAACCCTAAAAATCAAACATTTTAGTCTGTTTGTTGTATGTTTGAAGCAGACTGGCTGCCTGTCGCTTGTTGATGACGTCATCACTAAGCGCAAAATTGATTGGCCGGTTGACGCAGGGAGCATTGTGGGTAGTGTAGTTCAGGTTCACTTTGGATGTTACAGTGACTCGTCCACTTGACACAAAAACAAAACAGACTAGTTTTAACATTATTTTATTTCTTTGTGGCTGTAATTTAATCGCCAAGATTCTGTGGGGAGAGGAGCTCTCACGCCGCAGCTGTGTGTACAGAGGGAGGGACTTTTCTTCACATTTAGGGGTGATTCTTTAACTACGGGCACTATTGGCCTTGTAAATGTAATTTCCACCACACCATTGCCTTACAATATAAAGCGCCTTGGGTCAACTGTTTGTTGTGATTTGGCGCTCTATACATGTGCTCTGATGTCACTGTTTATCTCCATAGAAACTACCCAAACAATCTTTCATACAAACTGTTTAAAGGGACTTTACAGTGTTGTGGTGGAAATTACGGCAATAGTGTGGGACAACTACATTTTGTTTAAAAAAATCACAACAGTTGTATGACATTGAATACCCCAATTATGTTTTGATTATTTTACTGATATTTTATTCAGAGATATTTCAAAACATTAGAAAAAACGTTTCTTTACCATTCATTTTTATCATTGAAGATCAAAAGTCTGGGTGTGGGACAAGCACAAAACGGCAATATTTGCATATAATGATGCTGAAAAAAGGTGAAAAAGTCATCATAGACTACTAGAACAAATTTCTTAACACACTTTCATTGTAAAGATAACTATAAAAGTGTGAAATTTCCCCTTTTTTCTGTTTTTCATACAATATGATCAAAGGACATAATAAGTGCCCATAGTCTAAGAATCAACCTTAGACGCAATGTTTCTGTGTAGGCTCTCAGTTGTCCAGGTGGTTTCCATAGTAGAGAAGCTTGAATCTTCGATTGGACTGGGTTGCTTGACGCGAGGACGTTTCGCTTCAAATCGCAGAAGCTTCCTCAGCTAAAATTCTTGCTCTCAGACCACCAGAGCAAGAATTTTAGCTGAGGAAGCATCTGCGATTTGAAGCGAAATATCCTCGCGTCAAGCAACCCAGTCCAGTCGAAGATTCAAGCTTCTCTACTTCACGTTTAGACACTGTTTGGATTTTTTTTAAAAAGGATGTTTTATGTGGATTATTTATTCAGATGAATCCCACTGAAACTAACAGGTAAGAATTTATATTTACTACATGTATTTTATTCTGCCAATCAATGCATTAATGGATGTATTTCAGTTGTTTAAGCTACAGGGTTGAAAGTGTATGAAAAAGCAGCAGCTTTTAGCTTATAAATGACTGTGTATCTAATACCGAGATAAACTGTGACTTCTAATACTGTGTTTTACTGCTTTTGAAAGATGATGACAGTGTTTGGGTTTTTATTTATTTATTCATTTTTTATGTGTTCTTTGTGTTTATGATCCTTGAATTTACCCAGCAGCCCCTGCAGCGCTTAAAGTGAAACTGGTTTATCAGAAGCCGACAGTGTAATCTGATGTGGCCGCATCCAAATCAATACTAAGTTATCGGTTATCTGTAATAAAGATCAATTTTTTAGCAGTTTATCGGTTTATCATCATAAAAGATAACTTTTCAGTTATCTGATTAATGGTTATCGAAGCTAACTTTTTGGTTAGCTGTGCCCACCACTGATCTGGAACTGGACTCAGTTACAACAGAAGCACTGAAGCCACAGTCAGAACGGACAGTCTGCCACAGCGATTCAGTGCAATATTTATTTATTTATTTTTTATTGAGGATTTATTTCATTCATTTAAAAGAAAAACAGAAAAGCAAAATTAACAAAACATTACAAACCATTGAATGAAAAGGAGCAGTTTGGAAGAACAAGTCTTATATATTCTGCCCCTTTTTTACAATACAATCTTGCAAAGCATCATCAGTCGACATCATTACATTTCTATGACTTTGTCACATGCCACCGACTTCTTTCCTAATTTTAACCATTATTTAAAAGACTACATCCCTAATAGATTACATTTTAAACTTCATTCTAAACATTATTAACAGATTGCATTTTTGGCTTTGTCACAGCCCACTGACTTATTTCATAGTTTCATACTTACGAAATACATCAAGTTTAATATGTTTTTAAGCGACCTTGATTCTTTGATGTCTTTGTTGAGGTTGTTCCATAATTTTACACCATTCACTGCAATATTCCGTTCCTTTATCTTGGTTCTGAATCTTGGTTTTTTAAAGACTTCTGTGCCCTTCAAATTATAACTACTTTTTTTTCAAACATATTTTGAATGTTTATTGGTAAGGAATCAACTAAATCATGAAATTTAAGTACCCTATACTTAATGAACAATGGATTAGATGGATCTCTAAATCGACTGTTGCCAATCACTTTTAAAGCTCTTTTCTGCAAAATAAATAAAGGTTGTGTATAAGTTGTACATGTTGATCCCCAGATTACACAATAAGTCAAATATGGAACAATCAATGAATTGTGCAATGTTAATAATCCATAACTATTTAATGAATATTTAACTTTGTGCAAAACAGCAATGGCTTTCGCTATCTTTCCTTTTATGTCATTTATGTGTGACTTCCATGTAAAATCTTCATCAATCATAACTCCTAAAAATTTCATTTCTTTTACCCTTTGAATGTCCATTCCATCTATTTTTAATGACACATCATTTTTTTTAAACTCTGTCATTAAACAATATGAAATTTGTTTTATTAAGATTAAGTGACAATCTGTTTATATCAAACCAATATTTCACTTTTTCCAACTCTGTATTTATCACTTGTGCTACTTCCTGTATATCTGATCCAGAGTAAAATAATGTTGTGTCGTCAGCAAATAAAATGATACCAAGTACATTAGATCTATTCACCAAATCATTGATATACAAAATAAACAGTTTGGGTCCAAGTACCGACCCTTGTGGTACTCCACACATAATATTACACAATTCTGATTTAGTATTATTTATCTGAACAAACTGTTTTCTATTTTCTAAGTAGCTTTTTACCCACTGATGTGCAATCCCTCTTATTCCATATTGTTGTAACTTGTGAAGCAATCTTGAATGATCGATAACAAAAGCTTTTTTCAAGTCAATAAAAACACTTACCATATAATCCTTATTATCTATTGCTGTTGATATTTTCTCTGTTAATTCCATAATTGCCATAGCTGTCGAATGTTTTCTGAATCCATACTGAGCATTATTTAAAATATGGATACTTAAGTGCTGTTCACCCCCACGTCACCTCTCTCTCTCTCTCTCTCTCTCTCTCTCTCTCTCTCTCTCTCTCTCTCTCTCTCTCTCTCTCTCTCTCTCTCTCTCTCTCTCTCCTTGAATATGTACAGGCGTATTTTAAAAAAACATCCTTCTTAACAGCTTTAAAAACTGTTTCTGTGTCTTTCCACTCCCTTTGTTTCTGCACCTACTCTTTCTTCAGCAGTGCTCTTTCCAGGCAGGATTGGTGTTGAGTGTTTTTCCTCAGACCTTTCTGCCTGCTAATGCATCATTTCAGTCTTGAAGCTGTAGCGGTGTGCAGTACCGGTCACATAAATTCCTGCTTCACAGCAGCACTGTATCATTTCAACACTCAACATGTCAGTCGCAGCCCATGAACCAAGTTAACAATAACATGGCACAGTCGAATTTGTTCTCTTGTGCTGAAGGTTATTGTCTCGTGCTGTCTCTGGCATGGCTGAAAGTTAGAGGCATGGAAGAAATGCTGAGATATGGCGAGTGGACAGTGCTGGTACAGTTAGATTAATACAGGGGAGAGTATTATTACTGCTTCACATTCTCATGCCTATTATGGCTACAGTGACCATGAGTGAAATCTTCTTGCGCTTATCTTGAGGTAAATGCCAGCAAGCTTAAGTTTTTTTTAAACCAGGTGTAGATTAGGTTTAGTATGTTTTATGTTTGATGTAGAAGTGTGCATATTAACATGCAGTTTTCTTAGTATTCACAATCAGCCTGAACTCAGACTGTAACACTCTCATAGCAGGAGTGTTGAGATGAATGTCCAAACAAGGTCAAATTATTTTGATCTTCAATTTAATATATTTCATCATTGATTTGCAAAGTGTGGACCACAGCTCTCTGATGGGCTGTGAAGGCACTATGAGAGGACCATCCATCCATTTTATTCCCATTGGGGGGCACTAGTACCTGTCCAGGGTGTACCTCAACAGGTCATCAGTCTGTCACAGGGCCACAAGCTTATTCACACTCTCAGTCACACGTACGGTCAAGTCAGAGTCACCAGTGTAGCTCACCCGGATGTCTTCAGAAGTCAGAAGAAGCTGGAGCATCTGGACAGAACCCACGCAAACACGAGGAGAACATGCAAACTTCACACAAAAAGGACCTAAATGTTTACAGACACTTTTTATACTGTACTTTATTCATATGTTTACATTCATATATATATATATATATATATATATATATATATATATATATATATATATATATATATACACACACACACACACACCTTAATTTTTTGCACTACTCCATACAGTATATGTAAATGGACTGCATTTATATAGCGCTTTTCCATCTGCATCAGACGGAAAAATATTTAAAAGCAAATGTTTGCTAATTTTGAAATGGATGCCTGCAACACGTTTCAAAAAAGCTGGGACTGTCATGATCCAGCCCTTTAGGGGCAGTTGTGATAGTTCTTTTTTTTTTTCAATTTATACTTTATTTTAGTTTTCAAAAGGATACAGTTTTACACATAAACATTTGCACAGATTGAACTTGGTAGCATCCCAAAAATAATTAACATTTGTGAAAACTTACTTTTTTTTTCTTTAAATAAGCGAGAACTGTAGCATTGAACCCGGCTGTAAAGAAATAATCTTAGTCATAAGTCCACTTTGTGAAAGTCCATTGAAATATGTTCAAAACATAGAAAGCAGATTCACCTACAGCATTTACACATTTTTGTACCCCCCTCCCCCATTCTTACTTAATATGTATGTGGTAAAATCCTACATAAAGTCAGATCTATATTGTCTAATACAGTGATTCTCAACCGGGGTGCCGCGGCACCCTAGGGTGCCGTGATCGATCTTCAGGGGTGCCGTGGGTATTGTTCATATTCGCGATTACCGTGAATTATTTATTTTATCCATAAAGCATAAAACGACTCAGAATTTGATGTCAAACGTGCTGCAGCCTCGCTCTCGTCTTAAGGCGGGACAATAACAAGGAGGCTGACGGCCGATTAAAACAGTGCCGTCTTCTTCAAAAGCCATCTAAAATGCGGAGCTGTCGATGTGTGTGTCTGTGCCTGTGTGTGCACGCGCGCGGAGTTAACAAGCTGCAGACTGCGAGGGAGGGGGTGGGTCAGGGAGGGGGTGGGTGAGGGAGATTCCTGAATGCAGGCGCGACACGTTCAGTGCGCAGCGAGCGCAGAGCAGAGAGAGGATTTTAACCCAAGTGAACGGAAACGTGAAGCTGCCTTTACTTCTCTCTGAACTTTCTCTAAAGGTGTGATTCTGCCGTTACCGTCCTGTTCTCACCATGTGCGCGTCGTATGCTGAATTTATGAGATCATGAGATGAAATAAACGGTCAAATAACTTTAAAAACATATTTAAAAAATGAGAATATATGAATGAACTGAGCCACAAAAAAAAAACAATGTTCAGACGCAGAGATCACAAAAAGCAGGTGAGAAATCTGAACTTTAACAGCTGTTATTTTCCAAAGGTATTTATTTGTTCAATCTTGAGCTTAATGTAGTGTTTAAGCACAAAACGTGACTGATGAGGAGAAACAATTTCAGAAATGAACAGAAACAACCACAAATCAGAAAAAGTTGCGACTGTATGTAAAATGAAGATAAAAATAAAAATGTTGCACCATTCCCAGTTTCTCCACTCACAGAAGCCAAACGTTCTTCCAGAGTTGTGTAATTATACTACAATAGTAGAATATAAAGAAGGGGAAAAAAAGAAAAAAAAATAGACAATATATTCGTCAATCGCAATTATTTGTCTGACAATTAATCGTCTCCAGAAATTCCTAATCGTGACAGCCCTACTTGAGATCACAGCGCAAAATGCTTGAGGATTTTCGAAATGCGGTGTTTTCTGTATCGATTTTCTATTGCGATAATTGGGTTTTGCGCACAACCAGAGGTAATAGCATTATAATATTATTTTGGTTGGTGGTGTGCCTCAGGATTTTGTAAATATAAAAAGGGTGCCGCGACTCAAAAAAGGTTGAAAATCACTGGTCTAATGTATTGTAGCCATCCTTTCCATACATTATTGAATTTGTCATCTTCCAATCTAACAGATGCCGTTACTTTTTCCATAGTATATATATTTAACATGACATCAACCCATTCCTCCACCTTTGGGATCCGATCTGTTCGCCATCTTTTGGTGATTGCTTTTTTACTAGCTAAAAGCATGATTCTCATAATTTTATAGTCATCTTTTCTTCTTAAATGTAACATTTCTGTATTAGTCAAATATAACATTTCAAAACTTAACGGGATTCTGACCCGTACTACTTTATCTATAATGTTTTTGATTTCAGACCAATATTGAGTCATTAAAGGGCAACCCCAAAAGATGTGAACGTGATCCGCTTTGTCTTCCCCACATGATATCCAACATTTTGTGTCTACATATTTTCTTTGAGCAGGTGTTAAGAAAAACCTTATTACATTTTTCCAGCCATATTCTCTCCAGAATAAAGAGCTTGTTGTTTTCCATTGATATTGGAGTATTTGATCCCAGTCCCCCTCTGAAATTAAACTGTTTGCTTCCCTCTCCCACCTTTCTTTGACATATCCTGTGGTATCCCCCTTTAACTCCTCTAAAGCTGTATATAATTTTGAAATAACTTTGCAACTTAACTCTGATTTATAAGCATCTAGGATAAGTTTGAGTATATTTGACCGAGTAATATTCATATCCTTATTTTTCATTTCTTGCTTTAAATAATGCCTTAGCTGCAGGTATCTATGGAAATCCTGATTTCCAAGATGAAAGATCTTTTACTTGTTGGAAACTCATTACATCATCTCTTTTGATTATCTCCCAGTGCATTCTTGGACCATTTCCCCACAATTTAAATGTGCTGTCCAGTGCATTTGGTACAAAATCAGTATCATATGCAATCCATCTCAAAAGCCTGCATTTTTCAACTAAATTATACTTTTTCAAAATTTCAGACCAGATTCCCAGAGAAACCCGCAGCACAGGGTTCACATTTTGTCTCCAGTTTACCTGTAATTGCAAATCACACATCAGAGCTTGTACTGGTGGCTCCATTTTCCCCTCAATATCTTTCCATTTCGCTACATATTCTGGATCACACAAACCCATCAACACCTTCAACTGAGCAGCTTGATAGTAGCTCTTGAGGCATGGTAAAGCTAGACCTCCATGTTTTTTTGGCAGTTGTAAGCTCTGCTTTAATACGTGGTCTTGCCCCCTGCCATATGTATCTAGATATTAATTTGTCCCATTCTTTAAAGTCCCTCTCAGTTAATTCAATAGGAAGATTTTGAAATATATATAACAACCGTGGCAAAATATTCATCTTAATCACCTCAACTCTTGACACCAGGCCTAAGAAAGGGATTAAGTTCCATTTTGAAAAGTCTGCTTTGATGTTAGACATCACCTTGTCATAATTTGAGATTTTCAAATGTCCAAGATCTTTTGTAAGGTGAATGCCCAGGTACTTCATTGATTGCTGCTCCCAATTAATTGGATAATTTTGTTTTAGAAATTGGTTTGGTATATAAATATATAGAGCTTGGGTTTCTGCACATTAATTTTATATCCTGACAGCTTTCCAAACTCTGCCAAGAATGACATCAGGACTGGTAGTGATGAGTTTGGGTTCTCCAGGTAGATCAAGACATCATCTGCGAACAATGCTAATTTCTGCTCTATTCCTGATACGGTTGTTCCCTTGATATTGATACACTGTTTTATCCACTGGCTTAGCGGTTCCAAAAAAATATCAAATAATAACGGACTGACTGAGCAGCCTTGAAGACAACCCCTCTCTAATTTGATTACCTTTGACAGACTACCATTGACTTTGATCCTTGCTGTTGGGTCCACATACAGAGATCGAACAATCTCAATATAACCATCACGAAAGTTAAATTTTTTCATTACTCTAAATAAAAATTCCTACTTAACGGAATCAAATGCTTTTTCTGCATCCATTCCCAATATGGCGGCCTCCAGGTTTCTTTCTTTGATGTGTTGCATAATAAGTAATGTACGGCGAATATTGTCATGTGTTTGCCTTTGCTTTATAAATCCAGTCTGTTCTAAACTGATAATATCTGGTAATATGTCCTCCATTCTTCGAGCTAAAATTGCTGTAAAAATTCTATAATCCACATTAAGTACACTAATAGGTCGGTGGCTAGAGCAATTTGTTACGTCCTTACCCTCTTTTGCAATAACGGAAATGATTGCTTCCCTCCAAGAATCTGGAATTGTCCCACCCTGTAAAATCCAATTGAAAGTTTTTTGTAATAAAGGGATTAAAGTTTTCCTGTATACTTTACACCATTCAGAGCCATAACCATCTGCACCAGGACTGGTGTCAGATTTAAGTCTAGAAATGGCTGAATTGATTTCTTCCACCGTTATTAGAGCAATTAATTTCTTATTCTGCTCCTCTGTTATTTGTGGCAAATGTAACTTGTCTAAATACGTGTCTATTTGAGATTCATTGTTATTTTCTGTTTGTGCATACAACTTGGCATAATAATCTTCAAAGCATCTATGTATATCCTCTGTTTTGTATACCATTTGCTTTGTTGTAGGGTCTTTCATCTTAGAAATTTGTCTTAATGTCTGTTGCTTTTTAAGTTTATACGAAAGTAATTTTGTAGATTTACTCCCCGCCTCATAATATCTTTGCTTTGTGTAAATCATTTTTTTCTGGATTTCTTGAGAAAAAATGTCATTAATTTTTGCCCGTATTATTTTTAATTCTTCATTAGTTTTATCATCAACTTTGTTTTTATGCTCTCTTTCCTTTTTTTCCAAATCTGCTTGTAATTGTTTTAGTTCGGCTTGTCTCATTCTTTTTATGTGAGCAGATTTTGCTATCAGCTTTCCCCTCAATACCACCTTGCATGCGTCCCATAGTATAGGTGGAGACACTTCACCGTTATCGTTTTGTTTAATATATTCACAAATATTCCTCTCAGTTTCCTCTTTCATCTGACCGTTGAGCAAACTTGAATTTAGTCTCCATACTGTTGTTTTCTTTTCAGTCCCTGTGAATATTTTTAAAATATTGGGCAGTGATCAGATAGGTTCATAACCCCCATATAACATTCTTTTACTCTATAACGATCTTTTGAGTTAATTAAAAAATAATCAATTCGTGAATACAGAGCATGAGGAGCTGAATAATAGGTGTAATCTTTTTTTGAGTGGATTTAGGTCCCGCCATATATCTAAAATCCCATGTTCTGACAATAATTTAGAAATTCTTTTACCAGTAGTGGTCTTTTGTTGGGTTTTCCCTGTCGAATCTAAATTCGAATTAAGACGCTGATTTAGATCACCTCCCCCTATTAACACTCCTTCACTCTCAGTTATCACCAGCTCAAAGAGGAGTTTGAAGAAGCTCCAATCCGAGCCTGGGGGGCATAGATAATGAGCAATGTAACCAGAACTCCCTCTAGTCTACCTATAATTATTACATATCGACCTTCCTTATCCTTTATAGTTTTAAGCATTTTGAAACTTATTCTATTGGATATTAATATACAAACCCCTCTTCTATGCCCTGACTGATATGAAGATGAAAATTCCTGATTATATCCATTTCTCTTGAGTTTTTCATGTTCTTTATCAGTCATGTGGGTCTCCTGTAAATATAGCACTTCTACACCCTCTTTTTTCATCTTGCTCAACACCTTGCCCCTCTTGATTGGACTGAGGAGACCATTAACATTGTATGAGGCTACTTTTATATGAGTACTCTGTGATGCCATTCTATGTTACATAATATAAATATCGTTATTCCTTTCACCCTATGTGCTATGTAAAACAAACATTTGGAACAGTAATGAATACAGAAGAACAACTTTGAACTAAGTATACTCAAGACTTCCAAACATGAGGTCCAAAAGGAGACCTTTGTAGAGCAAAGTACCAGCTCTGAGGGATAACCCCTAACCCCGTAGGGTAGGGGGCCCTTGTGACCATATTTGGCCCTGTTCATTCCTCCCACTTTTTGTCCACTTTGAAATAAACATAAACTCCCCGACTGATAAATTAACTAAATAGAGGAAGGCTCCCTCTCTGTTGTAAACATATACACATAGTCATTTTCAACATAATTTCCATAACACCACACTGTTATCTTGATGAGAGAAGGTCCTATTGGTCCAGTAGCTTACTGGTCCTCTTCCCCCGCTCTTCTGTAGTTGAAGGCTTGCAGTTTCTCCTTATATCCCAAAGATGCTGCCAGGTCCGGTTTGTCCCCTCCTCGAGCAGAGCGCCACATCAGACGAGACAGCCTCTCCAGGGGGTCGTCCACAAGTCTGATGATCCGGACCTGGAGACCCCTCGCCACCATATCCTTAGTTGCCTCTGCTGCCGTGGTATACAAGCGAGTTTCATCTTCATAGAAAACGCGAAGCTTCGCGGGAAAGGGCGTCTGGAATCTGATTTTTTTCTCTCTCATCACTCGCTTTGCTTCAGCGTATTCCTTTCTCCTTTTCATGACTTCGGGTGCATAATCATGATCCACGTACACCCATTGCTCCTCAAACATGAAGCCTCTCATTCCCCACGCCTTCTTTATGATTTCCTCTTTACATTTATAACTTGACAGCTTCACAATAATTGAGCGTGGAGGGGCATCTGTGGGGGGACGTGGTCCGAGTGCTCTGTGTGCTCTCTCCACTCAGAGTGCAACTGTCAGTGGCAGCTCGAGTTTTTCCCGGAGTAAAGTTTCCATGAATGTGCCCATTGATTCCGCGCTCTCCTCAGCCTGTTCTCTGATGTTGTGCAGATGTATATTTTCGCGTCTGCCCTGTCCATCCTGGTCCACCAACCGCTCCTCCAGCCTTCTCTGGATCTTGATCAGCTCACATGTCGCTTGCTCAGTGCACTGGACTCGGTCCTCAGTCCCTTCAATATGTCTTTCTGCTTCATCAATTCTGCTATTGGCCGTTTTTATTTCTGCCCTGATATCTTTCAGATTTTCCATTGTTTCACGGCGAAATTCCCTAATTTCACGCAGAACAGTCTCCAGCTCGGACATTTTCCTGGGTTCGGGGGACCTGTGCACTGCCCGTTCCTCCTCCGCATGCACCTCTGTTAGCTCGGTTAGCTCTGGTGTTAGCTTACCCCGCTCTTCTTCGGCCGTGTGTATCTCAGTGATTCTAGAAGATTTTTTCGCCTTTCTCTTGTCATTATCAAAAGCCCATTTATGCCTTGATATTTTAGGGATTACACGGCAAAATTCACCACTCAGGGCTTCACCCAACTTAAAAGTCTGGGAGCGATGTTTTTACGCTGCCGCTATCATCGAGTCCCGACCGGAAGTCCAGTTGTTATAGTTCTTGACATTTTTCTGTTCCCATGCTCAGAGCCTTTTGCATTTTTTTAGTCATGTCATGTATCATAGTCTTGCTTAAGTTATGTTTTGGTTCATGTCAGGTTTCCATGCTCAGTTTATTATTGGTTTTGTTTATTCTCTGTGTATCTTTTCTTCGCAACGTATTTATTTGTTTGCTTTCACTCTTGGTCCCTCAGGTTGCTTTAGTCTTAGTTTAATTATGTTTATCATATTTATTCTATTATGCTTTAGTCACAGGTTTTGGCTATTATTTGCCTTCAAGAGTTTTGAATGAATGAATGAATGAAAACTGTGTATTTCGAACATTTGATACAACAACAAATACAAGATAGATCAGTGAAAACAACAAAAAAGTTCCTACTGTGTACCCAACATGTCCGAAAAGGGGTAGGGTGAAGCATCAGCTTATTTATCCCTACCCCTTCTTCCCCACAACCAGTAATACCCTTTGCCACATATACACATAGATTCCTACACACCTAAACCGATATCAATATATATATATATATATATATATATATATATATATATATATATATATAATATACATACATACACAAACATAAATATACTCCTACACATACCTACTTACATACAAAATACTATATATTTACAAGCCGAAGCAAAAAACAAAAACACCCTAACCCTCATTACCCTTCCTCCTCCCTATACCTAGAAAAAAACATATTTTTGTACCGCTGTTTGAACTGGTTCATGCTTGGACATTGCTTGAGCCCCACTCCCAATCTGTTCCACATCCTCACCCCACAGACAGAAATACAGAAACCTTTTAATGTTGTTCGTGCCCACTGATGCTTTAAATTAAATTTCCCTCTCAGACTGCAATCCCCTGATCTGTTAAAAAACATATTTTTAATATTTGCTGGAAGTAAATTGTTTATTGCTTTATACATGATTTGTACTGTTTGAAAATGAACCAAGTCTGTGAATTTTAAAATTTTGGATTGTAAAAATAGTGGATTTGTATGATCTCTATAGCCAGTATTATGAACGATTCTTATAGCTCTTTTCTGCATTACTGATAGTGATTGTGTTGTACCTTTATAAGTATTACCCCATACCTCTGCACAGTACTGTAAATATGGTAAAACCAGTGAGCAGTAAAGAATGCGGAGTGAGTTGTGGTCCAGAATATGTTTTGCTTTGTTTAGAACTGAAATGCTTCTTGACAGTTTACTTTGTATATGTTTTATATGAGTCTTCCAGTTTATCTTATCATCTATTATCACCCCCAGAAACTTATTTTCATGTACCCTTTCAATATCTACCCCCTCGACTTGTAACTGAACCTGTATGTCTGTATTACAATAGCCAAATAACATGTATTTTGTTTTACTTAAGTTTAATGATAATTTGTTTCTGTCAAACCATATTTTCAATTTTCCCATTTCTATACTGATCCTCCTCAGTAACTCCTGCAAATCCCCCCCTGAACAAAAAATGCTTGTCATCTGCAAATAATACTAATTTTAATATTTTGGAAACATTGACAATATCATTTATATAAATTAGAAACAGTTTTTGACCCAATACTGACCCCTGTGGGACGCCACAAGCATTGTCCAGCATGATGATGTATATTCCCCCAACTTCACAAATTGTTTTCTGTTACTTAAGTAGCTTCACACCCAGTGCAACACCAACCTCCTAATCCCATACTGTTCAAGTTTATTGATTAATATGTCATGATTGATTGTATCAAAAGCCTTTTTTAGGTCTATAAATATTCCAACTGAATGTAATTTGTGGTCTGTGGCGTTTGTAATGTCCTCAACTGATTCTATTAATGCAAGTGATGTTGAACTATGTGCTCTGAATCCATATTGACTATCAGTAAGTAATTTATATTTATTTATGAATTTGTCTAATCTATTATTGAATAACTTTTCTAATAATTTGGAAAATTGTGGAAGCAAAGAAACAGGTCTATAATTTGTGAAGTGGTGTCTATCCCCAGTCTTATACAGCGGTACAACCTTAGCTATTTTCATTTGATTGGGAAATTTACCGGTTTGAAATGATAAGTTACAGACGTATGTTAATGGTTCTGCAATCCATTCAATGACCTGTTTTACCACCACCATATAAATTTCATTTAAATCGGTAGATGTTTTATATTTACAATTATTCACAATGTCTATAATTTCTTTTCCATCCACTGCTGTGAGGAACATTGAACAGGGATTTCTTTCTATGAGATTATTATCCCAATCCTCAGGTTGGGAATCGGGAATTTTTTCTGCCAAGCTTGGTCCAATATTTACAAAAAAATTATTAAAACCGTTGACTGCCTCATCCTTATTTTCCTTCTTGACATTATTATCAATGAAATACTGAGGGTAACTCTGTTTTTATTACCATTTTTGATGATGCTATTTAATATATCCCATATTCCTTTAATATTGTTTTTGTTATTATATAATATGTTACTATAATATTCCTTCCTACATACCCGTATAATATTAGTTAATCTATTTTTGTATTTCTTATATCTATTTTCTGCCTCTTTAGTCTTTAGTTTTATGAATTCTCTATACAGTGTATTTTTCTTATTACATGCATTTCGTAACCCTTTCGTCATCTATGGTCGATCTTGGATTTTTTGTTTTCTGTAGTCTTGTTTAATTGGACAGTTTTTATCATATAATGATGTAAATATTTGTAAAAAAGTTTCATATGCACTATCAACATCACTTTCACTGTATACCTTTTCCCAGTTTTGCTCCTGTAAATCCTTCTTTAGTGTGTTCATGTTTTCCTCTGTCCGCACTCGCCTGTATTTTATTTTCTCCTCTGGCTGATTCCGCCGATGGTTTCTATTATAAACTATGAAAACTGGTAGATGATCACTAATGTCATTGATTAATAATCCACTCACAGTGTTATTCTCAATATCATTGCTGAATATATTATCAATTAAGGTAGCACTATGGGATGTAATTCTGCTTGGCCTGGTGATTTTTGGATATAAACTCATACTGTACATTATATTGATAAATTCATCTGTTATTTTATGCTTATTTGGATTGAGCAGATCAATATTTAAGTCACCACAAATGAACACAGTTTTTTGATTAGTTTTTGAGAACATTTTTCCCATACAGTCAGTGAATGTTTCAATACTAGATCCTGGTGCTCTATATATACAGCTGACTAATACATTTTTGCTTTTTTCTTCACATATTTCAATAGTTATACATTCTAATAAGTTATCGATCACAGTTGTCATATTGTCTACTATTTTATAATCCATGTTCTTATCCACATACACAGCCACTCCTCCTCCACTCTTATTCTTTCTGTTTACACAGTTAAATTCATATCCATCCAGTTCAAAATCCATTCCTTTATCTTCATTGATCCATGTTTCTGATATAGCAATTATGTTAAATATTTTTTTAAATTGACTTAAATATTCTTTAATGTTGTTAAAGTTTGCATATAGACTTCTGCTGTTGAAATGGATTATTGATAATTTGTTATCCGTTTTAATGATCCGATTAAACTGTTCATCTGTATAATAGCAACAACTGTCATTGATATTTGAGAAGAAATTATTGTCCGGGTCTATATCGTGCTCCAAGTCCAGTACATTGTGGTCTGTGTATTTAAATGTTCTCAGTTCTACTTTTCCATGATCAGCAATCCTTTGAGTTGTATCCTTCTTGTCTCCAGATGTAGATGATGTAGTAGATGAATAGGTTCCTCTGGTCTGTGTCATGGTGTTGTGATGTGTCTGTGTCCTCATACCTTATTGGTCGTATTTGTCCAGTTCCTCGATGTTCCTGATTACCATAACCTTCGCTTGTTCTGGTGTTCCATTCAATTTGATAAATGTTTTGCAGTTGGATGTCCATGTCTGTTGAATTTTTCCCTGCTTTTTTAAGAAACGAGCTTTCCTGGCGATGTCTGCGTTTCTTTTGGTCAGATGTTCATTGATGAATACGTTTGTTCCTTTGAGTTTCTGTCCCTGTTTTAACAATGCCAATTTATGTTTTCTGTTGACAAACCTCATTATAACTGCTCGCTTGTCTCCATCCTCTCTCCTGGGCAGGGGGTGGCACGCTTCAATGTTATTACAGTCTATTTGAATACCTTTAGATTGCAGGAAGTCAGCCACCTGTTGTTCCACTGAGCTGGCCTCCTGCTCGCTGGCCTCCCCTCCGCTGTCTTCTGACACCGCCCGTGTGTAGGATCGAGGTTTAATATGAATTCCTGTAATAATAACATCGTTCATCCTTGTGTACTGTTCCAACTCCGCAACACGGTTCTCCAGGTACACCAGACGCCGGTCTTTCTCTGCATTCTGGATCCGGAGAGCCTTCACTTCTTCCACCAGCTCCATAATGGATTTCTGCTGCATTTTAACAACAGAGATTTCCTCAGACAAAAAGTCCAGGGACTTCTTAATATCGTCTCCCTCCTCCGCCGTCAGTGCCTTCTTCGGACCCATGGTCAGATAACTCCGCGCTGGCGCCTCGGGCCTCAGTAAAGCCGCGCCGGTGGAACTGCACTGGCGCCTCGGGCTTCAGGTGGAGCCGCGCCGGTGGATGTGCGCTGACGCCTCGGGCTTCAGGTGGAGCCGCGTCGGTGGATGTGCGCTGACGCCTCGGGCCTCGGTAAAGCCGCGCCGGTGTAACTGCGCTGACGCCTCGGGCTTCAGGTGGAGCCGCGCCGGTGTAACTGCGCTGGCGCCTCGGGCTTCAGATGGAGCCGCGCCGGTGGATGTGCGCTGACGCCTCGGGCCTCGGTAAAGCCGCGCCGGTGTAACTGCGCTGGCGCCTCGGGCTTCAGATGGAGCCGCGCCGGTGGAAAACAATCCTGCTGTGGATCAGCGAACTTCACACTAATAATGTGATTATTAACTGTCAGATGACAATATAAAACCTCTTAATCATTCTAAGTCGATTGTAAGCAGAAACAAGGCAGTTTAAGCGCAACGGGGCGATAATCTCTTAATTGCTGCTAGCGCTCAGTCATGACGCTGCTATGGCGGAGCGCTAGCAGCGCTTGCCTGTGAGCAAGAAGTTCACAGAAGTTTTCTCATCTTATTATGTTCCGTTTGTTATTTATTGCATTCATTGCTTATCAGTTAATTCCTTTTATTTATTGCACTATTTTGTAGTCTCTGGTTTTGTCATTCTATTCATTATGTAGCCTTAGTTTATGTTGTCACCTCACTATTGGTTATTGCATTCACTTTTATATTTTAATCCATCTCACTCCGGTTATAGTTTTGATTCTGATCATTGATCTCATTTTCTGCCATTTACTTAGTTCTGTCAGGTCTTGTTAATATATTATTCTGTTTTAGCTTTGCTCATAGTTTGCTGTTTCCCTTACGCCCGTCCGAGTATGTTCCCACTCCATATCACTGCCATTGTGTCTTTGTCTCACACTTTGTTTCTGTCTGCTTTGTATTTTCATTTACTCCCACTCTTGCACCTGCTCACGTGTCTTTGTTTCTTTCATTACTCCACTAGGTGTTTTCCTGCCTTCACTCTCTTGCAATTACCTTTGTCTTCCCTGGTCACGTCCCCTTCCAGAACCTTCACTGACACCTGTGTCTTGTTCCACTAATTACACCATCAGTTATTTAAGCCCACACAGTCTCACAGCGCACTGCCAGATTGTTGAATGTTATTCACTTTCCAGCCTTCACACCCTGCCTTGTTCTGCCTCGTATTTAGCCTGCCGGTATTTGGCCCTGTTTTGTCCTTGACCATGTTTTTTGTCTTTGTCTCTGATTGCCACCACGCTGTGTTTTCTGACCTCTGCCTGTTTGTTGGACCTAGCCTCAGCCTGCTGTCTGTCTGTACTTTTGCCTCGCTGCTGGACCACTTGTGTAGCGAATCCCTGCCTGTTTTTACGATTAAACCTTATTCTAACTGCCCCTGCTGTGAGAGTTTGCATTTGTGTCCACCTGTTTTGTACCACACCCTGACAGGGACAGTGGTATGTTTACCACTGTGTTACATCACCTTTCCTTCTAACAACACTCAATAAGTGTTTGGGAACTGAGGACACTAATTGTTGAAGCTTTGTAGGTGGAATTCTTTCCCATTCTTGCTTGATGTACGACTTCAGTTGTTCAACAGTCCGGGGTCTCCGTTGTCGTATTTTGAGCTTCATAATGCGCCACACATTTTCAATATGTGGCACATGGAAACACATTTTCAATGTGTTTCCATGATTTTCAAAAACAATTTGAAATGTAGAGGGTCCAGGGTTTTCTTTGCCAACGACATCATGTGTTGGTTTATCCGAAGTTACCGATGTTGGGGTTTTAAACCAGTTACGTATATCCACATTTAGGAAAGCACAAAAACTAGCTGCTGTCTGCTGGCAAAAACTCACACTTCGTTTCCCCCCATAAACGCGGTAACTGATTGTTGCTGGGCAACACTGACGTGATTACATACGTAGACAAACTTTCCAACAAACTCACACGGTTTTAATATATTTAATGTCTTAGTGATTATGCAGCACTGGCCGTTTTAACCCAAAGCAAGTACAATAAAATGAAATTAGGATTTTATTTATCTATTTATTTATTTGAGATCTGTGACTGTGATCTGGCTTGGGTGGGCGGGCCAGGGCGGACCCAAGCATATCAGTGGGCGGGCACGGCCCCTAGGACCCGCCCATAGCGACGGGTGTGATACCAGGGTTAGCAAAAGGTGACTTTAAAAATGTACACTGATAAAATTACTAATTACTTGCTGTAATACTAATCTGTTACCAGTCAAGTATCAGAAATTAAAATGATGTAATCTGATTACTTTTTATTACATATGAGTTATTGCAATGCAAATTATTATAGGAAAAATTTAGGAAAGAAAGAGCTAAATTAGTTTCTCTTTGTTATTGCTGCTTTTTTAGCAAAATAACACAAAATGTCCATGCTGTGAAAACAAGTACATGCCAATATTTGTACATGTTTAGCCCATCATGTCCTGTATGTTTTGATATTAACCTGTATTTGTGTATTTTGTTTACAAATATTAGTACAATATTTAGTTAATGTCTCAATGCAAAAATAACAATAAATAAATGATCTTGACAGTATATCAAGCACCTTTTATAAGCAGTTATTAATGGTTTGATTTTTTTCTTTTATCTAATAGATTATTATCTGTGTTTGTTTGGCACATATTTAATTTGGCTAAATATAAAATGAGTAAGTCATCCAGCTTTGACACGGCTGAAGTTGCTTTGGAGAAGGAAGCATCTGTGGTCTGTAGTCTGCAGCATTCTGCTGTGGCTCTGGTTTGCAATCACTCTGCATCACTTATCTGCAGAGTGGTGAGTGCTGTTGTGTACTTTTTGCACAAAACTGGACAATCCAGAAAATAAATTCTCACTTTTATAAAATGTATCTGTGATCAAACTGTATCTTTTCTCTCTCCCTCTCTCTCTTATGTGTTACATGTAATACAGTTCATTCAGTGAAGCCATGTTTCTGCCCAGCTGTGTGTGCACATTTGTTTAAAGTGTGAATGTATCAAATTTCTACATGCAGATGGAGGCGGAGCCTGTTGTGGCCTCTGAGCCGCTGTTTTCAGCCGGACCATCTGTCCAAGTGCCATGTCGAATCTCCTCCATCCCTAACGGCTCCGCCACTCAAGCCAAACCTAAAGAACTTGCTGGCAAACTGACTTCTGAACAGCTGGCTGCCATTGAGGATGAAGAGCTGCTTGACAAAATGGTACTTCACACCTAAACTCTAATTCCATTTGAGTTGGCTTTAAAAGCAACACTTTGTAATGAATACAGCCACTTCAGCATTTGTGTACGAGCATGTGCATGCTAAGTGAGGGTGTATTTGGAGAAGTCACAGACCTTGTGTGTCAGTTGTGTGTATGCACGATGGCGTGTTAGAACTTTGTGTACATAGAACTGGCATCTGTCATTGTTTCCATGTGTGTATTTGTGTTTTACTTAAACAGCTTGATGAGTCAGAAGACTTTGAGGAGAGGAAGATGATCCGTGCAGCCATGAGAGATCTGAGAAAGAGAAAGAGAGGTAAGAGCGGAAACCCAATCTTCCATCTGTTTCTCCTACAATAAATGTTTCCTCCGCTCTCGTGCTTCAGCGGTAAGTAAAACCTGCCCGTTCCACATTATTTCCATCTATTCTGCCCTCAGAGATCAAGCTGGGCTGTACTCAAGAGGAAATGGGTAGGACAGGTTGGTGTGCCATGTGCATGAAAACCTTACTTGTGCCTCTTTTCAACCTGTCATCGTCAAACTCGTGGCATCAGTTCACTGGTTAATACTCAGGTCCCCGTGGTCGACGATGAAGGATGTTTTGATGGTTCTGCTCACAAGCATGAGATGTTTTTCTGATTTTCAGTGCCTCACACATCAATGTGCTCCATCACCGGCACTGAAGTACCTCTCAGGTTGTGCTTATTCTCTGTCTTGTAAGACGCGCTCACCATACGAGCGGGCGAGCGGCTGCGTTGATCTGACAGTTAAACCTCCTAATAGGATTCCGAGCTCCTCGTCTTTGCTGGAAAAGCTGTAAACCTTCAGTGTCCTCAGTGTTGTCCAGCACACAAAGAGCCCTGGACTTCCTGCTTGTTGCATTTTACTAAAAATGACACAAACCTTCAGTCAAATTGCTTAATACTGATATTTGCAGGTTAACTGCTGGAGGCTGTGCTGCAGGTGTTAAAGGTATTGTAGTATGTGCTCGGTGGACTTGGCACAGCTTTCAGCACTGAAGATGAGAATGTTTGCACGCTTAGCTCTGTGATGTTTGCACAGTCCACATTACTTGACAGCTCTGGCTCCGCTCTGAGCCTCCCACCTGTGGGTGTTTGTGTATTCAGAGGAATTTTACGGTGCTGTGGAAAGAATCCTAAAATGTATCAGCTCAAATTTGGAAGTCCTGATTACATCCATCTTTGCCACAGTCGGATGAGGTGCTGTCAGATTGTTTAGGGACTCTTGTCCTTCTCTTTTTCCACTGACATCATCTCCTCACTTTAACCACTACCTCTCCATCTCTTCTCCATCCCAGACCAGAGAGAAAAGGAGCGTGAGGTCCGTCTGCAGGAGCTCCGGCAGCAGAGAGATGACCGTACACAGAAAGGCCGCACG
Organism: Thalassophryne amazonica; assembly: GCF_902500255.1. Classification (NCBI taxonomy): domain Eukaryota; kingdom Metazoa; phylum Chordata; class Actinopteri; order Batrachoidiformes; family Batrachoididae; genus Thalassophryne; species Thalassophryne amazonica. Next base: position 57,082,103 of record NC_047107.1, on the reverse strand, counting down.
GGCATCGGAGCAGGAGAGGTGGTGATGAGGAAGGTGGAAAAGTCGGCAGACGGCTCCACCCTCAGTCACGTCACCAAGACAAACCGCTTTGCTCACTCTGGTAGTTTGCTCTTTTCTTTTTATTTTCTTGAACATTTCTTTTGAGGCATTGACAAAAATGGACTTGTGTTTAACAGAATGAGTACATAATAAATTTACAACTAAAGTAACAGCATTTAGAAACAAATTGTAATTTTGGGAATGACAGGACAGCTGACAGAATGTAAACAAAGCTATACTCTAAAAACTGTTACTGTGTTGTACTCAGTTTTTTTTTTGTGAAACATTTTTACACTTAAAAATATTGAGTAAATTAAAAAGCTGTGAAATCATTTAAATATACTAAGTAAAATATTAAGTATATTAGTCCTTTCCAAATATTCTTTATGAAATTTACAAACAAATTAAGTATATTTCAAAAAATATAACTTGTTAAGCAAATGCTAATTTCAATGAAATAAACTCAAATGTAAAGTTAAGATAAAATTAACTGTTAAATTTTTAAGCATTTCATTTGGTATATCCAACTCAAACAATTAATCAAATCTGTTTCAGAGATTTTATTAGGTCAGTAAAGCGGTTTTCTTATTGTGATATATACAAAGCCATTGAATTACTTTTTAGAGTGTAGAACGACACTCTTGGAGGATTTGCCTCTATCAAGGCCAGTGTGCCATCATGCAATGGTCAAAGTTTCCTGGCTTGATAAAAAGTAAGTCCCTTCGGCTGCTCCCTTGTTTGCACTCGGGGTCGCCACAGCAAATCCAAGTTACACTTTTATAAATCACCTCAAAATGTCATTGCTTCAGCTCCAAGTTGGAAACAGCATTTTCAGCCAATTTTGAGTGAAAATCACTTCATCAGTTAATCACCACAAGTTCAACATTTCCTGGCTCTGCATGTTTACCTGGACCCCCCCCCCCCAACTGTAATAGTCCAGGTCCAAAACTTTCACCTAGTTTTGCAAAATTACTTTTATTCCCCGAATGCCCTATTGTGCAACATTAAAATTATTTAAAATTTTACTGGATTCCTCACTTCAATCCAGGTCCACTTCAAACTGACTGAAATGACAGGATGCATGTCATCTTTACAACAAGTTTTACAAATACAGGTTTTATTAACATGTCCAATCTCATAAGCAGGTCATGTCTGGGAGCATGCACTGGTGCCACATAACACTGCATTAACCTTACTGTAGAACTAATGGCAGCGTTTAAAAAAAAACCCTAAAGCATTACAAGAGATCTGTGTTGAATGAGTTGTAACTCCCGTCAAATTAATACTGTAGAGTAGAGAGATTGCTGTTTGGGCTGTCACTGACATTTGAAACCTCTGAGATTGAACTCAGCAGGTCATGGTCAGCACCCTCTGAACTCAGGCAAGAGGGTTGCGACATGAACTTGACATGAACTTATATCCCAAATATTTTGGGTCTGTGATGATTTAGTGTTGAGTAATTGCACAGCAAAACCATGGACATGCACGCACAAAGAATTAGACCCCATTCCCATAGGTTCTGTACCGGGACAGAGAGCACTAAAAAGGAGCAGCACAAAACCTTAATTATCGCTATTGTCAGCCATATCAAAACTTTTCAGTAAACATTGTTAAAATTGGTTCATTCACTTTGATCAAACCTGGTAACAGCCAAAGTAGGGGAAACCGGGGCACAGAGAATCAGTAGCTATATCTGCAAAACTACATATATATTTGCAACAGTTATGCCATATTTTTATGCATAAAGACATCACCCTTATAAATTAGTGTTTTGTTTTTGGATACATTAAGGGTAAACTAAGTGGTAAGTGAAGTCAGTTTTTTTCCTATTAAAAGTAAATTTTGTGGATGTCAGTATCTTTGTATTTATTTCTCAGAACAGAGGAAAGGTGGCCCAAAAAATTGTTATTAGTTAGAAGACTACCCCGTCCAATTGATGAGCATGTGTTATGTCTTCTCCAGCTATTTGATAACATGACTCACGTGTGTCACATGCACCCGGTCAGCAGGTCATGGTCAGCTCCCTCTGAACTCAGGCAAGAGGGTTGCGACATGAACTTGTTGTGACATGAACTTGTGACATGAACTTATATGCCAAATATTTTGGGTCTGTGATGATGATGTGATGTGATGACATGCACAGTGAATCAGGGCACAGTGAATCAGTCTAGAAAGTGATTTACTAAGCCCCAGTATCAAGTAGATGACGAATATTACTTGTTGAAGCTTATACATTTATTTTTCCATGAATTATTTCTATAATTTGTGTATATAAACAACTGTTTTCATGTTTGAACAGAAATTATGGCAGTTGTAGTTATAATAGTTTGTCACTATATAAGACACTCACACATTACATAGCTGGTTTGCTGGATTATAGTTTGTATATGCATCAGCATATATTTAATAATTTTGAAGAAATCTTTATAATCATGTGTTTTTTTCATTATATTCTAAGTTGATTCACTGTGCCCCGTGAATTAGTATCTCGGGCACAGTGAATCAAAAATTTTAAAATTGATTTTAAACACTTAGAAATTACACTTGGGGAGACATAAATAACACCGCCTTATAAACAATAACTTGCTGTATTAAATTCACAATAGATTGACCTAAACCTGTGCATAATGTGTTTATGCTGCCACAAAACAACATTTCTGATCCACTGTGCCCCACCTTCCTCTACACATACACAGCCAAAAACATAATCGCCCCATGGAGGTAATTAAACATAAACAATAAAATCAGATAATCTAAAATCTTCTTGTGAAGTGCCATCACAATAATTAGAGGTGTATTTGTGTTTTCAGATGATGGGAGCAAATCAACAAGAAGCACAATTGTGGAGTCCAGCTACATGCAGAAAACAGATCGTGAGTCACTTCACGCTGTACTTTTACTTGAACCATTCCCATCGTAGAATTATTATCTCTCTTTAGTAAGGTTCCATTTTCAGAAAAGAAGCTTGTATAAAGTGCCCAAGGCATTTTGTGTTAAAAGCAGACAACAGACTGATTCCTATGGATTTTGACCTGCCGAGTTCAAAAATTGCTGTTGGTATGCTGTATCTTTACCCCTTCACCCCTAATTTACATTAAGCAAAATGGCTGGCAATTACATCAAAATTTCCATAATTTTGGTTGTATATGTAATATAAAAGCAAACTAAACATCCTTTTCTATGTATTTAGACCTGCTGAATTCAAATGTTGTTGTTGGCAAGCTGTATCTTTACCCCTTCACCCCTAAATTGCATTTAAAAAAAAATGGCTACTCTGCTCATTTCATGAAGCTTTTCAAAACTCTGCTTATGTTTGCAATAGAAGAGAAAATAAAACTTCTATTTCTTTGTATTTTGACATGCTGAGTTCAATTGTTGTTGTTCGCAAACTGTATCTTTACTCTTTCACCCCTAATTTGCATATTACTATTTGCTTTGGATGAGAACATAGAACTTATATTTGTATGTAATTTGACCTGCTGAATTTAAATATTGTTGTTGGAAAACTCTAACCCTACTCCTTCACCTCATAATTAGCAAAAAATGTATTAATTTAGTGACTGCCTGGTATTGTTACTGGTAAAAAAATAAGTCATCTTTGATTTGACCAAGGCAAGCAAATGAGCAAAATGAAGTAAAAAAGAATGATACTTGTAATTTGAAATTAAACATGGTTCTTGGATAAATATGCATGTCTCCAAAGGTCAGATGTGGGTAAAACTGTTATAATATTTTGCTTCTGCTCCCATGAGATCACCACAACCAGCAAGAGCAATGTGCAGATCATGATCAAACTCTGCAGCCTTCAGTATCTTTTCATTCATCTTGAAGGTCTCAACATTGTGCAGAGTCTTGTCAGCCTTCTCCTCCTGGCAGAATATGCAAAGAGCCTATTTGAAAGTACTAGAGGCACTTCTGAGTCTTACAGCTGGACCAGTGTAGGGACCTGCAGTGGGTTCCTCTGTGTCTTGAGACAATGACCTTTTCTCTAGTCTCCTAATATTTGTCTTGTTGGTGAACCAACTGTAACAGGATCTATGCCATTTTAGAGACATCTCATCAGAACTCAATATCCTCTCAGTTGTGAGTTTGTTCTCCTTATCTTTGAGCTTCTGACAAACTCTTGCACTATCCTGCAATGTAGCCCTTTGTCACTACCCTGAACAAGATTTTCTTTAGTGCAGTCCTGACAAATGATGCAGACATCGCCATCCACTGAAGAATCTTGTTTCATGCTGCCTAAGGCCTCCATTTTTCAATTCAAGACAACAGAGATTGTTACTTAAATAAGTATTGAGAACAGTCAAAATGTTTTGATCACCACTGAAGTATGCACCAAGAGAAAGTGCAAACAAGAGGAAATCACTCCACAATTGAAGTGATGAACGCAACTAAACCTAAATGCTACAGAACACAGAGGTTCAACTATATTATCTTACTACCTAACACTTTCAAGATTATGTGCAAATCAGTCTAGTGACAAGGGACACTGGCAACCTAACCAAGTGTATATAAAGAGAATCAGCAGACAAGAGACAACACAAATCTAATCTAATGCTACTCAGTATAATATATTATCTACAAAACCAATACCATAAGATTGGAACTTGTTCACACAAACCAACATACTAGAACATGAACATGCACAGATGTAGATGTGCACGAATGTGTAAGGATGAACTCCACAAATATATCAGGGAACAATGCAGTGTGATTGACCACATCTATGCTGCTGCTGCTGCTGCTGTTGTTGAGTCTTCTGGCACCCTGTGCATGGCCAATGGCTAGTGAGGCCTGCCCACTGGTGTCAAAAGCAGTAGCCCTTTGGTGTTGAAGCTGTATACATTATCTGTGCTGTACTGAGCAATTTATGTAGGCTTTCACATAGTATTATCATTATATTCTTCAGCATTTGTGATGAAAAAATACACGAGTCATTCACATGACATCAAGGAATTAATATATTGATATTGTGATTTTTAAATCCAAAGGAGATGTTTTTCAACAGGCCAGTTTAATTCAGATTGACAAATACATGCATTTGTAGGCCTGATTTTGCAGCAGAGGCATGTGGAAAAATTGGTTTTGTTATCAATTTCTTTTGTAGAACAAGCTTCTACAAAGTATGAAAACAGCAGGCGGCCATGTTGTTTCATGCATATTAAGGATGAAGGAGAGAGGATACAGCTTGCAAATACAAAACTATGAACTCAGCAGTTCAAATAACACAAAGATAAGAGTTTTCATTGCCTTTCTTGAGCAAAAACAAGCAAACTTTAGGAAAACGTAAAAACCGGGCGGCCATTTTTATTTTATGTAAATTAGGCAGTAAAGGAGTAGAGATACAGCATGCTAACAACAATATTTGAATTCTGCAGGTCAAAATACATAAGAATATAACTTTTATTTCTGTTTCTAATGCAAATACAAGTAAACTTATGGGAAATTTGTCAAAATTGGCAGCCATTTTGTTTTATGCAAATTAGAAGGTGAAAGAGTAAAGATACCACATGCCAACAGCAATTTTTTAATTCAGCAGGTCAAAATACATAAGAATCAGCCTGTTGTCTGCTTTTAACAGAAAATGCTTTGGGTAGTCTACTTATCTGAAAATAGAACCTAACTATCTTTCTTATTTTTGTATTTTTTTTTTTAATATTTCTTAGGTGGGACAGTTCACTCAAAATCCTACAGCTACACCTCTTCCACCTCCTCCTCCAGCACAACCAAAAAGTGGCAGGTGGGTAACAAACATCAGCACAATAGTCAGTAAATTAAAAATGTGCCATCATACACATACTAACTAGGTTGTTCATCTCCCGGCCTCAGTGTGTTTGATCGCGAGGATGACATGTCGTCTCGCAGTGGCAACTTGGCGGCGATGGAGCGACGGCAGGCTGAGCGCCGTAAGGAGCTGATGAGAGCTCAGACTCTGCCGAAGACTTCAGCCACACAAGCGCGCAAAGCCATGATCGAAAAACTGGAGAAGGAAGGAGGCGGGTGAGGATTAAACAGCACATAACGTGACTAAAGAAAGAAAAAGTACACATCAGAGTACATGTTAACACACGCCTGGCTTTCCTTAGCCCTGGAAATCAGGCGGTGGCAAAGGTCAATATGGTCCAGCGTTCCACCAGCTTTGGTGTCCCCAACGCAAACTCCATCAAACAGATGCTGCTGGACTGGTGCCGGGCAAAGACTCACTCATATGAGGTGAGCTAACTAGCCACAGCCACACGCTGTGTGCTCAAATTCATTTAATATTCCACTACAATCAGGTTCACAAGTATTTGGACAGTGACCCAAGTTTGGTCATTTTGCTTCTGTACACAACAATGTGTTTTAGACTGTAGGCTTTTAGCTTTAATTGAAGAGGTTTAACAAAATAATGCATATACTAGTTAGGAATTACAATCATTTGTATATATAGACCCTGCATTTTTAGAGCTAAAATGTACAACCCCAATTCCAATGAAGTTGGGACGTTGTGTGAAATGTAAATAAAAACAGAATACAATGATTTGTAAATCCTCTTCAACCTATATTCAATTGAAAACACCACAAAGACAAGATATTTAATGTTCAAACTGATAAACTCTCATTTTGAAATGGATGCCTGCAACATGTTTCAAAAAAGCTGGGACAGTGGTATGTTTACCACTGTGTTACATCAGCTTTCCATCTAACAACACTCAATAAGTGTTTGGGAACTGAGGACACTAATTGTGAGTGTCATGATTGGGTATAAAAGGAGCATCCCCAAAAGGCTCAGCCGTTCACAAGCAAAGATGGGGCGAGGATCACCACTTTGTGAACAACTGTGTGAAAAAATAATCCAACAGTTTAAGAACAATGTTTCTCAACATTCAATTGCAAGGAATTTAGGGATTCCGTCATCTACAGTCCATAATATAATCAGAAGATTTAGAGAATCTGGAGAACTTCCTACATGTAAGCAGCAAGGCCGAAAACCAGCATTGAATGCCCGTGACCTTTGATCCCTCAGGCGGCACTGCATTAAAAACCAACATCATTGTGTAAAGGAACACTTCAGAAAACCATTGTCAGTTAACACAGTTCGTCACTACATTTACAAGTGCAAGTTAACACTCTACCATGCAGAGTGAAAGCCATACATCAGCAACATCCAGAAACACCGCCGCCTTCTCTGGGCCGGAGCTCATTTGAAATGGACAGGCACAAAGTGGAAAAGTGTGCTGTGGTCTGATGAGTCCACATTTTAAATTGGTTTTGGAAATCATAGATGTTGTGTCCTCCAGACAAAACAGGAAAAAGACCATCCAGATCGTTACCATCGCAAAGTTCAAAAGCCAGCATCTGTGATGGTATGGGGGTGTGTTAGTGCCCAGGGCATGGACATCTTACACATCTGTGATGGCGCCATCAATGCTGAAAGGTACATCCAGGTTTTGGACCAACACATGCTGCCATCCAAGCAACATCTTTTTCAGGGACCTCCCTGCTTATTTCAGCAAGACAATGCCAAGCCACATTCTGCACGTGTTACAACAGCGTGGCTTCATAGTAAAAGAGTGCGGGTACTAGACTGGCCTGCCTGTAGTCCAGACCTGTCGCCCATTGAAAATGTGTGGCGCATTATGAAGCACAAAATATGACAAAGGAGACCCCGGATTGTTGAACAACTGAAGTTGTACATCAAGCAAGAATGGGAAAGAATTCCACCTACAAAGCTTCAACAATTAGTGTCCTCAGTTCCCAAACGCTTATTGAGTGTTGTTAGAAGGAAAGGTGATGTAGCACAGTGGTAAACATACCACTGTCTAAGCTTTTTGAAATGTGTTGCAAGCATCCATTTCAAAATGAGGAAATATTTGCACAAAAACAAAGTTTATCAGTTTGAACATTAAATATCTTGTCCTTGTGGTGTATTCAATCGAATATAGGTTGAAGAGGATTTGCAAACCATTGTATTCTGTTTTATTTACATTTTACACAACGTCCCAACATCATTGGATTTGGGGTTGTATTTGGACAAACTAAATATAAGTATTATTTTAATACAAATCATCACTTTTAAAGTCAGTTATTTATTTATTTACACATCAGGGGATGGATTTTTTTTTTTTTTTTTTTTTGCCAGCTTGCACTCGACCGAGACGGACGCACTTTTCTCCTCTCCCTCCCTCCTTATCTTTCCTGCTTCTGTGGGCGTGTTGTCTGTGAGGGCTGCAGCTTGCTCTTCCTGGAAACGACAAAAATGGATCTGTTAAAGTGGTCTCTGAACGCAATTGACACTATTTTTCTACAAGACATTCGGGAGCGGAGGACCCCGACCTGTCCTGCTGGGACGCATGTGATGGGTTACGTGATGGACTCGTGGAGGAGATGGCAGGTCATGTGCCTTTACATGCTTTCCTGTGGAGGACGTCGAAGATGTGTAATATTCGGCTTGGTGGTGACCGGCTTTCTGATGTGTGGTGCGGGCACTCTGCTGGTTTACCGAAAATCAAGAAAGTGGAAGCAGCTTTGATTGGTCGTTCCAGGCTGCCCTATATGAGTGATTCGATTGGGAAGGCGTGGCTGCACAGGTCGGCGGGGGTTAACCGCAGCGTGGAAGACATCTCGAGCAAGATCGCAGCCCTGGAAACCCCTATGACCGTCTGTGAAGACCCATTCTACATTCAGATGCATTGAGAGCCACTCTGTTCTCAGAACTGTGGAATCTTTCAGGCGTCTGTTATCTGGCTATTCATTTGGCTTCCCCAAATACAGCTGCCTTTCAAGGTCGCTGGTGATAAAAAAACCTCCTCAGAAGATCAACACGTAAGCCTCGCTCCCTGTCCTTCCCCCTCCCCTCAGCTTCTCCAGCCCTGACGTGAACTGTGTTAGAACTGTCCAGGACTTCTCAGACTGCGCAGGGCTGTTCCCTCTACCCCCCTCCAGACTGTCGGACAAGGCCGTTGACGCGCCGAACAGGCTGCCTTCCGGAGTGTTCTGATAACTGGTCCTTTCAAATCTCGGTTGTCGGTCCTGTGTCCTTGTTTTGTCTCTGTGATTATTGTTTTTTGTGCTGATGGGATTTTTTTTTTTCCTCATTGCCGCTGTGTAATGCAGCGGCTATGAGGGTTTTTTTTTTCTTCTCCTTTTCCCTCGTGTTTTGCTTTCATATATATGTTTTATGTACCGGGCCAGCCTATGTGTTGTGTGTTGTGTGTGTTGTTTGTTATGGGTCGGTGTTGGTTTGCTCAGCCCTGCTGTTGACCAAGGCAGGGATGTACATCTGGAGCTGGTCCCCGGGCGCCTAATGGTGACTTCTGCTCCTACTGGCAAATAGGATGGGTTAAATGCAGTAGCCACATTTCATTGTGCAGGGAAGATGTTCTTCTGTTCTGTGCATATGACAATAAAATTTCTTTGAATCTTTGAATACATGAAGATTTCCAAATCACTAATAGTCTTGGATTCATTCACCTCAATCATTCAGAAATACAAACAGTTTGGTACAGTATTGTAAATCTGTCTGGAGACCGCTGTTAAAAACTGAGTAAACCGTGCAAGGTGAATAGTGAGGGATCCACCAGACACCCATGACAACTGTGAAGGAGTTTCAGGAAGTTGTGCTGTGATTGGCTAAATTGTGCGTAGGGCAATTTGTTACTCACGAACATTAATAGGGAGTGGTAGAGAGAATGACTTTCTTAAAAAGAACACATGAGTGTTCAACTACAAGTTGCCAGACAGAACACCCGAGACACAAGTCTAGATTTGGCCTGTTTTTTTTTCTTCTCTGTTCCATTTCACCTTAATCTTTGACTGCCAAAGCCGCACTGTGAGCCAGTTTTTTTTTATCACAGAGATACAAGACTGGAACTCTTTCAGAGTTCTCTGGTTGTCTTGGTGACTTCCCTCACCACTTCTTTCTTGTACAGTTCTTGGGAAAACTGCCTGTTCCAGACTGATGCACAATACAGGTGTATTTCATTATAATTGATGTAATAAAAACCAAGGCACATTCAGTGACTTCATGTATCCATCCCGATTATCTAGAAAAACTTGCTGTAATGTGATTGTTGGGTTTGCATAATAATTTAGTTTGACAGTTACATATGAGCTCAGAATTAGAGGGATGTGTATAAAAGTGCCTGTAATACAAATGGTTTATGCAAAATTGGTTTGTCAAACCCCCGTATGTAGAGAAGAAAGGCAGCACACATCTGGTCTTGATTGTTTCATTTTGATAACATTGTTTTGGCATGCAGAGACAAAATAACACACACACACAAAAAAATTGTCTGTGACCAAATACTTATGGCCTGATTGTGCCCAGTGACATTATTGCTCGTATATTCTCTGTGTGCACATGTTCGTGCTTTCCTTCAGCATGTGGATATCAGAACTTTTTCGTCCAGCTGGAGCAATTGGCATGGCGTTTTGCGCCCTGGTGCACCATTTCTTTCCCGAAGCCTTCGACTACAGCTCACTGCAGCCCCAGCACCGCAGGCAAAACTTTGAGGTGGCTTTCAGCGCTGCAGAGTGAGTACACACATGACGAGTGCTCTTTAGTCCAGTAACAGCACCCCATTATTTTGTTTTTGTTAATTGCTGCAGCGTAACCAGAAAAACGCTGCATTAGCCTGTCTAGCGTTCCTCTCAGGCTCAGTATACAGCCTCACTAACTGGTCACAAAGGTCACACACACAAACACAGAACAGTTTTCCGGGATCCTGGATAAACGGTTCCTTCCCCTCTTAGTGCAGTAAAAAAACACACTAAAACCAAACTGTTACTTGGAGCCTGCGTACCAGAACAGACCAGATGGCGTGGACAGTCATGTGACCTCCAGTGCGATCCCATGCCGATGTGCCGTGTTAACTTTACTTGTCTCTCCCAGTTGTCTGACCCACCTCAGGTGACTGAGTCCTATTTCGCTACACCCTAATTCGCTGCCTCTAAATCTCCATCTGTCCTCTGAGTAACCGCTGTGACCCCGCCCCCCTTCCATCTTGTCACTGCTCTAAACCAGCGACCCACGAGCAAAGCAACCCCAAACAACCAGCAGGTTCAAACAGAAGACTACTCAACTTTACTTCTGTTATTTCCCCTCATCTCCCTCCTTCTCATGTTTTCCTCCTCATCCGTCTTGCATCACACCTGTGATAGCCCCACCCATTTGTGTGATCACATGCTCACATGCTGATGACGTTTATTTGATTTGTTCCACGCCCGACCACAGCCCTCAGTCTTTCCACTTGTGTTGCACTGTCACGCACTCCTTGGAATCCTGACGTGTTCACACCAGCCACCCTGTGCACCCGTGTGTGGTTTTACACTCACTTGTAGCCTTTGTATAGTCGCAGAATGTCTTCAGTGTGTCTGCTGCGTGTTTCTGACAGTACGCACAGTAGCTGCATAGAAAATGTTCGCTGAAGAAATCCGCAAACAAAAAGGTTAAATGTGCATCATCTGACGCCCATTTTGACATTTTGTTTGGCTCGTGTGTGTGTGTCACACACACTGTGTATGCCACGACGTTCATGAAGCATGATTGTCAAATCATGGATGTATTTGTGAACACAGATTGTAATGATGTCGTTTCTTCTTTGTGTTTTCTCCCTCTGTCTTTTCACTCTGACTCTGTCACTTGGCCGCTCACTGCTTTTTTGTGTTTTTGTCCACTGTCCCTGTCCTCTCTCTTATCTGTAATCCATCCTCGTCTTTCATTTTGTTTCTCTCAACTTCTATCCCTCCCCTGCTATTTGTCCAATCTGACCCCCCCCCCCCCCCCCGCTGGTGGGTGCGGGTGAAGGAAACTTGTGGACTGTCCCCAGCTGCTGGATGTGGACGACATGGTGAAGTTGCGCGAGCCAGATTGGAAGTGTGTGTACACGTACCTGCAGGAGTTCTACAGGGGTCTGGTGACGAAGGGCCTGGTTAAAACCAAAAACTCCTCCTAGACTCACACCTAAAAGTGAACCCATGGTGAGAGGCAGTGAAGCCAACGACGGAGCCTCGCTTTAGTTCCAACAGGCTTTAATGAGACATATATATGTATAAATGTGTGTGTGTATGTGTGTGGGATGGTGTTTTAAATGCAGAAAACTCATTCTTCACGTTTTTTGCTCTAATCTGAAGCTGGTGAAGTCTGACGAACCAAACATGGTATGCTATGCCTGAGCATCCCTGTGTGCATTTGTGCAGAGCCCGTCGGAGAGAGGCAGACAGCCAGGGATCACCTCTGTGCATCTGCAGCTCAGCACTGTAAAAGGAGCTGCTGCATCACTGCTCTTCAAACCTAAAGGCTGGGAAAGAAAGCAGATGACCAGAAAGCTGCTGTTCTTTGGCTTTTACATGTTTATGCACTTACCTCGTAAAAGCCTTTTAACATTTTAATAGCAAAGTACAGAACAAGCGCATCCTGAAGTCAGATGAAAGATTTTACATTGTTGACATTTGTCTTCTCCCGGGGCACATTTACTTCCCTGGACTCTGCTCTTTCAGAGGATTTACAGATGTGGTGATAATGCCACCCAGTGGGCCGTTTCTCTGTGTGCTTTTACATGAATCTTTAGTCATAAAACAGTCTTTTTGGATTCGCTGCATTAGTCAAGTTTATTGTAATATAGAACTTTTAAAAGGATGGGTCGCACAGCAAAACGGTGAATGAAAATGAAACATCTCAAGGAGAGCTGAAGCTGTTCTGTGCAGGGTGGTGAGTGCTGAGATGGAGCTCTTTGTGTCCTTTAGCGGATAAATAACACATAGATAAGCCAGAGGTTTAAAAACTGGAGAGAATCTGTCATCCTCACTTTATCTGGCGCTCCCTTCTGGTCCAACCTGGTCTTCTCATCTGCGCTGTCTCTTGTGTCCTCAGGACTTTTGCCAACTGCATGCCTTTGCTGGAAGTGGAGGACATGATGATCATGGTAAGAAACCTGACTCCAAATGTGTCTTCACCTATGTACAGTCTCTGGTCACCACTTGCGCAGGTACGAGATGTCAATGGGTCGGTCTTCTGACCTCTGACCTGTGCTCAGGTCAACAGCATTCAGCGCAGGTCAACACTGGGCGGAGTCTCTGGACAAGTTGTACATGGTGTGTGGCCAGCAGCAGTGTTGCATTAGGTCCAGCGTTTTGTCTGGAGAGGAAAAACTCCCAATATTTGCAGGATTACAACACTAAACTATTAATGACAGTAACTTTAGTACATTTATCAAACTGATTTATACACAGTAAGTCAACATAATATCATGAAAGTAGTGGGTACTTGAAGACCTCAATTATTAAAAAAAGAACATTTAAACCGGTTCCCTTTAAAATTATTTAAATTCAATATTGTTATCTGCAACTCTTTATAATTATTGGAATTTTAATGATTCCACTGTGGAAGACAAATATATCCAACTGGTTTCTGGTACTTTTTATTTTTAACCAAATCTGCTTGTTGAGATATTTAAATTAAAATATTATTCTTATGTTAATGTCGTCATTCGGCATATAACCATTTAATTAACAAGCACGGGGACGTTCCTTTGTAGTTCTAATGAATGCAGCGTTATTGTACTTGCAGTCCAAAGCAAAGGACAACTTTTAAATGTTTCAGATTCCATTTTAAATTGGTGTGAACTTGACACCAGAAGTATCTGCATGGACCCACTTCTTATAAACTTATTTGTGTTTTGTTTATTTTATATCCATATTTTTTTTTTCTTTTAAAGCTTTGTTTGTTTGTTTGTATTGGGGGGGGGGGGGGGGGGGTTGTTACATGCTCTGAAGGGAAGTGTTTTTGATAATACACAGCTGAACTCTTGTTTGACCAGTCGTTGCCTCACCCTGCTGATCACACTCACAGAGCAGTTTATTTATTGCGTCAGGAATTTTTTAAATATATTTTTTATTTTAAAGTGTGTACATTATGTTTTTAAAGTCTTGTTTTAAAAAAAGTTAAGCTTAAGCTGGGGGCAGAGTTTTGTGAATCAAATTTGGGGGGGGGGGGGGGTCTGGTGAAAGCTGGCTTTCCAGTCGTCACAGCCAAACATATCTGCGAATGTATATTTTGTAGCCTGAATTTAAAGAAAATGTTTGAAGATTTTATTTGTACAATTTTGGTTCCTTAGAGAAGATGCCTAAGCTGTGGTTGGTTTCACGTCTTATTTTGATGCAGTTTATTTCTGTGTTAGTAGATTTAGAGATATTATAAAATTAATTCCTGTCAACATATAGATTAAAATAATGTCTTTCACAGCGCAGTGAGTGATGTACAGGAGAGTTTAACCGTCACACATTTCTGTGCACCACAGTTAAATGTGAATTAATTAAACAAGTTCAAGAATTGAATGGTTGTGGTGGAATTTCTGCTCTGAATGGTCACACATGTGACAGAGAGGACTGAGTCCGTCCCAGCATGCACACAGTTTGTAGTCTACCTTCTTGCTGTGCTGGAATCATCTCAGTGTGAGGCAACAGTGCTAACCACTGGGATCTTCTCAGTGCTAACCAACTGTGCTATTCCTGTTATCTACCATGCACGGAACTTAAGACGTGATTAATGGATAGAACGTATGCCTGGTGATGGTGCTGAAATGTTGTCAGTCCCGCAAATTCATGACTAACTTCAAACAGTGCTCCAGAATGTCAAAACATTTGTATAGTCTGTGTTTTCTAGCATTGTTCCAGAGTTTACCAAAAAGGAAGATGTCAGGAGCTGTGCCAAATGTGACCTCAGTGGGTCACTGTTTTGAAACAAAGTTTGACACACGTTTCATTTGACTTGCACCCTCTGGTGTTGAACCTTAATAAAACAGGATCACACTGTTTGGTCTGTATGTGCACGCACACTGCTCGTCTTTACACTGGACATGGATACAGAGTCAAGCATTCAAACTCCAAAAAAGAAAGGTCCTGTGCCTTCTTGCTATGAGCTAAAATTACTTTCTAAATCATACAAAACAAGAGGCTGATAGATTTGCACTTTCTTCCACCCACATCTTTTATTCGTGTTGAATCACTTCACTTCACTTGAATTCTCTTGTTCGCGTCAACCCCAACCCACTGGAACACGGTGCATCAACCCCCAGCCAGTCGGATGACTTCACCTCGGAGCTTCATTTAGTGTCTCAGTGAACAAAGGCAGCAGACACGTAAGAGAGCTCAAGTGAGGTACAGGAGACAACCATGATGGATCAACCTCAAACCAAACATGCACTTTCAGTGCCGTGTGTGTGTATCCCCTACAAAAGTGCTCACAAATCAACAATGGTGGTGTTACCACTCTAAAACAGCACAGTTAGAAAGTGCAAATTCAGTGTGTGGCCCTGGAAGATGTTTTCTAAGAAAAAGATTACATTCTTCCTCACATGCTAATCCATAAGCTCCTGGCTTTCTTGTGACATGAAAACCACAGGAACCACCTGGTCATGGAGCAGCTGTGAAGCAGAGTGTAACTTTACTGTTTTTAGAGATCGGAGTGCTTGGTGTCTGATTTTGGCTCGGACGAGGCGTTCTCTGTGACAAGAGATGAAGATGCGGGCTTGTATGATGGAGCATCTTTAAATGGACTGTCTTTGGCGGGAGAGAAGCGGAACTCATCTGGCACCTCATCTTCAGGTCGATCCTTCTTGTAGAAGCCCAGCTTCCCCAGCAACTGGTTGATCTCAGAGCGGGTCATGTCGGACAAAGGGATCCGCTGTGGAGGAATCACCGTCATTATGGCAGCGTGCGACCGTAAATGGTGTTTTCATTTAAGTTTAATAGACATAATAGAGACATCTGGAGTTTCTGAAAAATTAATGGGTTTGGGGGGAAGTATTATAATCTGTCATGATGTTCATGTTTGCTCCTGGACTGTGTAAAAGCAAAACTTATGAAATTCATGGAAAAATGAGTGTATTACAAAAGGGAAAAGAGGAAGCACTCAGCATCTGTATCTCTGCCAATGAAAGTGGACAGCTGTTTAACCTGAAAGTGGATTGGGTGGGGGGGAACACATGTCCCATTAAAAACTTTTGTTCTGAGACTATCAGATGCTAATATGTAAAACATTCTTGTTTGGGGAATGTAGTACATATTTGCATGATCTATGATCATTCTTAATAATGTTCTACTTATGTGTGCCAACCCCACCCTGTTTGACCTCATTTTGGTGGAAATGTACTATTTAATGGTCATTTGACTGTAACAAGAGGAAAACAAATCTCAGTGTGCAATTAATGGAAAATTCCACAAAATTCCAAAATAACCAAAAAAAAAAACAAAAACAAAAACAAAAAAAACAACAAATAAACCAGAAACCTGAACTTAGACACTAAATATAGTATAGACACTAAATTTAGATTTTTTTTTTTTTTTTAACTTTTTTCAAGAAGCTTTTGTCAAGTTACAGAATGGCACTGAAGGAAATCAAATTCAGGCAAATCCAGACATTTCAAAGTTTAATCACTGCTCTCCAAAGAATGTCAGTCTGTTAATTTTTGAGTTTTGAGAGATTTAACTGGTGAGTGGCGTTAGCAGACACAGCAGCACTATAAAAGAAAAACTTACATCCAGCTCCTCGAAATAGTGGTTCAGGAGGACGAGCTCGGGGTCAGCTCCAGGAATGTGCTTCATCACCAGGTTATGACTGAGGGGTCAGAGGTCAAGGATTGATGCAGACAAAAGTTTTTTTTTTTTTTTTTTTAAGAAGCTTTTTAACAGACATGTTTAAAGGATACTAAAGAGGAATGTCATGGACCACAAAGGCTTTGACCTGCAGACACAAAGTAAAATTGTTTTTTTTCCCCCCATTCTGCTCTTGTTTCACTGGCAAAACTGTTGGGGATTGAAAGTGTCTGTTTGTCCGTGAACAAACTGCCAGATTGTTTTACAACACTGGTGTTGCTCTATTATATTATAGAATGTAACTCACCTCGCTCAGCCTGTTCAGCTGTCATCCACCACACGTCTGCAAACAAACAGGAGATCACATAAAACTTGGAGACATGTTAATTGAGTGGGTGGAATAAAAAAAATAAAAATGTTTAAAATTTATCTTGAAAAGCTACATAAGCAAACTTTAAGTTGAAATTTCTCATTTTAGACTTTGGCAACCCAAGTTGCCGAAGTCCATATTTTAATCTTCACCATGCCAGCTGTCTGACAGTGTTTACTGTACTGCTGCACGTCTACACAACCTCTGGCCAATGTAAAGGATTATGGGTAATCATACAACACAGATATGCTAAGGTACGCTATCACCTATGACTGCTGGGATAGGCTCCAGCTCCGACACCCCCATGGCCCTTAACCTGAGTAAGCAGGTATAGAAAATAGGATCTTATGAATGTTCCATTTTAAACAACCCCCCCAATCACTACCATTAAGGGGAACAACCACGTTACCATTTACAAACGTTGGCCAAGACTATGCCAACAAGGAGCAATGGAGAAGCAAAACCAAGCTAAGAGATACACTTGCCCCCGTTGTGTGTTCAAACCTCCGCCACAATCATACAGTCCTTGGTGATGGAGTCTTCCGTTTGTGATGGCCATAAATTTCTCCTTTATCGTTGCCACGCTTATGCGAAAACTAGACTGCAAGGATGACATAGTAATTCTTGCCCAATCAGTGCCCACCTTTCAGGTTAAGAAGTCAATGAAATGTCTACAAATACAGAAGATGTATTCCAGAACAGGTATGGGATTTAGAAGCCCATGTGACCCTTGGACTGAAAGTGATGCTAATGCAGTGTTCCCTTGTACTCAGAAAGAAAGAGCTGAGACTTGGAAAAGTGCAATGGAACGGCAATCAAGTCAGAATTCCGTGTATGAAACTTGGCCAAGATCTGTGTAGAATGACTGGGCTGATCTAACACCTTTTGCAGGTGGAAGATTCTTTCTCACGCCGTCAAGCAATATAACGATCAGGGTAAGTCATTCCATAGAGACTCTAGGAAAAGGTATGGCATGGGGGCTGTCATGTGTCGTCGATCAGCTAATCAGAAGCATTCTGTATCTAGAGACAGTCAATGCATACAGTTCAGTACCTGCAGCCATGGTTAGAAATCAATGACTGCTTCAACGCCTCACAATCGATCAGTGGATTTGCACCCTGTGACGTGAGAAAAGAAGGGCTCGATGATCAACACTAGATGGAAAGCCCCCCATCTTTTTTTCCTTTGATACATGATTTTTTATTTGAGGATGTATCACCTCAGTGTCTACAGCTTTTTTTTTTTAGATAAATTTTAACACCCATCTTAAACACACACACACCTGGTGACCTGCATGAATCTGACCCCTGTAAAAAGTCAGCCGCCTCTTTGGCTACAGGCTGTGGATTTTGTGACTCTTTCAAAGATACTGGGTGGAACGCCTAACCCAGTTTGTGACACATCCGAGCCCCGTGTATTAAATAACATGTGACAAATGCAACAATAGTAACAGATAGGTTCTTTTCTTCACCTATGCTGGCAGGGTGCTTGTGTGGGTAACACCCTGGGGGAGAAAGCTACATGTTTTCTCACAAGCAACTGAGTCCTGTTCCATTCTCTCCAACTCTATATTGTCCTGCTGAAGAATAGTTTCGGAAACTTTTGTGCCTCTTTAACACAACTGGAGCAGCTTCTTGTTTTGTACATTCAATGGATGTAATCTAATTTTAATCAACACAATGTGCGTATATTCAGGTCCATTCTTCTTACTGCATCTCAACCCTCAATTAAAAAGAAACAGAATCACGCATGCGCCCTGCACGGACGTTTGCGCGAACCGTTTGCACATTTCTCCAGATGTGGTTCGTAAAGAATCCACTGACACACAGATGTGCTGTATTATTAAAGCTGACCGTACCTCCACCTTGGCTTTGGCCAGACCATCCAGTTTGTCCGGTTCCACCTCGTAGGCCGAGGACGCGCACTGAAGTAACGTGCTCAACACAATCAGCCACATGATGTGTCACGGATCAGACCAGGATCCGCTGGACTGCACACACCGGGGTCTGCAGATGTTAGTATGTGGACTGCTATGAGGAGGAGAGGTAAGTGATGCACGGCTATGTCACGTCCGGGTGTTCTGCCACGTCAGATGCCCCCACGCCCATGCCCCGCCCCTTGATCGTGGAGCGCGCGCATTGGTTATGTGATGTTTGGAAGCCCGAAGCTTCCCGCAGAAACACTCCGAAAGGTGAAATAAATTGGCGAAAAACATGGTTGTGCCCTTTCCAGTTTTGCATTTAAAATAAAATAAGAGAACTTCAGTTCAAAATACTACACAACATTTATCCTTATAATAATATAATTTCCAGGTTCAGTGACTTCGATGACAAATGCACCTTTTGTGGGATTGAATCAGAGACAATTTCACATTTATTTTGTATTTGCCTTGTGTCATCTAAGTTTTGGACAGATTTTTAAAAATATATCTATGAAAAAAACTGCACATACCATCATAGTTGGTTTGAATAATATTATTACAAGATTTGAATAAGGTTTTTTTCTTTCTTTTGTAATTAATCTTATGTTGCTAATTGGCAAATTTTACTTACACAAAATGAGACTTTCCAAATCTCTTCTGAGTTTTCAAATATTTCTGGTAGAATTTAATTGGTATACAAATACTTTGGAGCTAACACATAATAAGAAAAGTGCATATACACTGCAATACCTTGGTGACTTATCATTAATGGACCTTGGGTGAGTTTGCTGTGCCTTACACCCTTTTAAATTTCATTGTTTTGTTTTTTTTGTTTTGTTTTTTTCTTTTTCCTTTTTTACTGACAAGGTTTGATATATTCTATATTACAATGATGTTCACATGTTCTATTTTGTATCAATTGTCTGCATTTATATACTTATCCATTTTTGTATCTGGATTTTTTTTTTCTGGTTTGAATAGCCCACCTTTTTATTTTCAAAACAGGAAGTTGGTACAGTTTTTTGTTATTTTTTTAATTATAAGATATATTGTACAGAACAACAAATATATAGTACATAAAACAATACAATATTGTGTAACTAGAAGCACTCAGAGAGTGCAAACCTTCGCCAAGGCCATGGGGTCACTGACGCCATAACATCTACACGCCGTGGAATCATTGAACCTAAAAAAGTCTAACAATGATGTTTGCTCAGTAGTAAAAAAAAGTTTCATCTGCCGTGACTGGATAGCATGTATCCTTAGCGCTTGGCATCATAGTTTATTGCAACTTGCATCTTTCCCAGAAGCTACTGTCATCTGAGCACTGATACTGATATTGCATGTGCTTATAGACAAAAACAAATAAGAGACAAAATTCAATTTATTATTCAACTAAAATGCAAATATATTAATTTTTTAACATTTATGAAACACTTCTCTAAACAAGGCCATAGGGTCACTGACCCTAAAGAGATTCCCTCCTTGGCACAGTGATCTATTCAACAATTCAGTGTTACAACCAAAACTATGATTCATACACTTTTCTTTCCTTTATATTTGACATCCTTAACCATGAAAACATACCACTAGAACTTGGAATCACTTTTATGTGTTTATTAGTTCAAAAGTTTTTCGGTAATGGCTGTTTTCTTCTGGATCTAGCTCCATAACATTTGAAGCTACATCAAATCTGATGACACCTTACTGAATCAGTACAGATTCAGCTACAATTTGGTGTTAGTTGTGCATCTCTAGCTTCATTTGTCACCTCACACTGACACATTTTCTATTTTCCCTATATTTTTGCATATTCTGGATCACCAGATCTGGAATCCGGATCTGATCATCACCAAACTTTGTTGTTTGATAGAACATTTGACTATGTTACACCCTAATTTTTTTTCAAGCCTTTCTGCCTTGTTTTTGTGGAGTTAGAAACTAGAATGTCAAAATTCCCCCTATCCCGCAATGGTGAAGAATCCTTTAAAAAATTCCTGGATCCGGATCGTGATCCGGATCACCACTAAAATTTAATCATTTGTTCCTCTTTTCATTTCCAACAACTCCACAAAATTTCATCAAAATCTGTTCAAAACTTTTTGAGTTATCCTGCTGAAAAACAGACAGACAAACAAACAAACGCGACTAAAAACATAACCTCCTTGGCGGAGGTAATAAATTTAAGAAATATTACAATTTGAAAACAAATGCACCCGAACGTGATGACAGCTGCAACTGCTTAATGCTAACTTTTAACACTGAAAATGCCATAGACATGCTAACGCATTAGCATCGTGATCCGGATCACCACTAAAATTCAATCACTTGTTCCTCTTGTCATTTCCAACCACTACACAAAATTTCTATAAACAAAAATAAATTTAAGAAATATTACAATTTGAAAACAAATGCACCCGAACGTAATGACAGCTGCAATTGATTAATGCTAACTTTTAACATTGAAAATGCCATAGACATGCTAACATGTTAGCATCGTGATCCACATCGTGATCTGGATCACCACTAAAATTTAATCACTTGTTCCTCTTGTCATTTCCAACCACTCCACAAAATTTCATCAAAATCCGTTCAAAACTTTTTGAGTTATCCTGCTGACAGACAGACAAACAAACAAACAAACGCGACCGAAAACATAACCTCCTTGGCGGAGGGATTAATTGTGTAACAAATAATACTGCATTGTAAAAGGGAAAGCTAGGAAAGGAATAAGATGAGGATAGAAGGAAAAAAGTCACATTTCAACACTAGGGGGATCAGACAAAAAGATTAAACGCTGAACAACAGTCAAGCGCCTTAATGGCTTTTTGCTTCTTTGTCAACTTAATTGAGAGAACGTATTGTTCAAAGCTCTTGTAAAAGGCTTTGAAACACGGCTTCTTTTCAGAAAATTTGCAAAAATGAATGTGATACTTTGCCATTAATAATAAAAGATTAATAAAATAGCCTGATTTTTTCATTTTGTCAGTCAAATTCAAACAAGCCAAACAATACATCCTTCCAATGCAGAGAAAAGTCTCTTACAATGTTTAGATGAATGAAATCACAGTCTTTGCCAAAACAGTACAACACTGGGACAATTTCAAAATAGATGCACAATGGTTTCAGGAGAATTGTTACAAAAGCTACAGTTAACATCAATATCTTTCCTAAATCTGTGCTGAATAAAGAATTTTGTAGGATAGAACTTGTAAATAATTTTGAAGGACACTTCTTTTACCTTGTTAGTAACTAAATATCTATTAGACAAAAGCCAGACTCTTCCATGGTATTGCACCCACAAACACATTCCAGTATGAAATCACCCTTGGCACTGTTGTTATCTCTTTCTGGAACAGCACGATTGATATTTGTAAGCTCACTGGCTAAACAAACCTTCCATACAGGTGTGTCTTTATGTGAAGAAAGACAGGTTTTGAGCATCAAGTCTGTGCTGGCTTTTAAACAACATGCAAACACCAGTAGGAATGGCACCAAAAACTTTCGCATAATCTTCTGGTGATATAGGAATATTATATGTTCTCAGAAATTCTTCATAAGTAAACAACAACCCATCTTTATTAAATAATTGATCCACCCATTTGATGTTGTTTTGAAACCAGTATTCCAAAAGAGAGAATTTTGTATCTGGAAATGCCAAATAAAAATTCTGGAAGGGCGGGGGTGGGGCACTGAAAGGTAGAGCGCCTTGATTGGAGAGTGGCATCAACCATAGACATTATATACGTAGACGCCTCATAACTTGCTGCAACGTAATCCAACGTTGCCGCCATATTGGATGGGTCTCTTCACAATAGGCTCGCACAGTCAATTTGTCGGTATTTTGTGCTGCTTACGGTTGCAATAACCGGCGCAGTATAGAAACCAGATTGCGTGCGATTACCTTTCACAAATAAGAGCGAACAATAATTTTGGTTATTTTACCATTTGTAATCTTATGTCATTGTAATAAACGGCATTTACGTGTAACGTTATTACAGCAGGAACTGGTACTCTCTCTCATTAGCTGTGTTTCCTCCAACTAGTATCGCAACTTGCAGCAACTCTTGTTAATGCGGCAAAAGGAAGAGTGCATTTGTGCGCATT
Source organism: Thalassophryne amazonica (assembly GCF_902500255.1). Lineage (NCBI taxonomy): Eukaryota > Metazoa > Chordata > Actinopteri > Batrachoidiformes > Batrachoididae > Thalassophryne > Thalassophryne amazonica. The sequence continues at coordinate 57,059,091 of NC_047107.1, read as the reverse complement.
TCCATCCACTTGTTATGCGCTTTTGTTTCACAATTCTTCGGAATTGAGTGGTGCCTGCATTTCACAATTTCAACTGTAAATGATAATCAAACCACTTCAATCGTATCTTTCTGAACTCTTCCGCATCAAACTCCATCATGTCAATGTTTACAATGTGCTTGAGCAATAACAAGTGAAGGTACTCAAAAACTTTAAATATTTATTACGCCACTCTTAAAACTTAAACCTGGTAAATTTTAGAATTGATTTAGATGAGATATACTCACTATCTCACAGGAATATATCACAATCGTCTGGGAACTACTTTTTGCGCAGGAATTCATCAAGCACGTCGGCCACAGGTGCGTACTAACACAGAATACCCAGAAACTGGCTAGATGTTTGGCCAAAACAAGAGCGTCCACTTTTAGTTTGCCATAAGCTAAGCTAGTGGCGCTCATGAGTGTGAGAGCAGATGCTAGTGTTTTTTGTATTTCTCGTAACACTTTTTGTAGCACTACCGGTGGCATCTTTATGTGCTGTAGCACATGCTCGATGGACGGATGGATAGATATACAATAAGCAGTTACTGTGTTCGTTAGTAGTAGGCAGATGCCAGTATTTTTCATTATTTTTCGCAGCACGTCCGGAGGCATCTTTACACACACACACACACACACACACACACACACACACATATATATATATATATATATATATATATACATATATATATATATATATATATATATATATATATATATATATATATATATATATATATATATATATATATATATAATTTGCAGGCGTGGTGGCCAAGTGGTTAATGCGCTTGGTTTCAGTGCAGAAGGTTCCGGGTTCAAATCCCACCCCTGCCACATTTCTCCATGTAATGTGGAGTTGCGTCAGGAAGGGCATCCGGCGTAAAATCTGTGCCAATTCAACATGCAGATCCACCTTGGATTTGCTATGGCGACCCCTAGTGCAAACAAGGGAGCAGCCAAAGGGACTTATTCGCGCGTCGGGACGGAGGCGCATGGCGCAGAACAAAAAGCAACGCCGTGATGAAGCCTCACAGGACATGTTGTGGCATGTCCAGCTCGTCCACAATTTCTCGGATAGTCACACGACTGAAAAACCACCGAAAGCCGTCTGAATCTTCCGAATGGTGCAAGAGCTGGGCATGTTAGGGCTTGTCCTGTGAGACCAACACAGAGGTGCTTTCGTCTCGCGCCATGAGCGGCTCCGTGGCGAATTTCTCCGCTCCTCTTTCCATTACAAAAACTCCTGTAACAGTGGAATGTGCCGAAAAAGTGCTATGTCCAGCTGTCTTGCCATTTCTCTGGTAGTCAGACGACGTCCCGGATCAACAAAGTGTTCACTTTGGAAATGATCTGGTCGTTTGAGACTGTCGATCGCCGTTTGGTGCTCGGCACGCCATCCACTGCTGTGGGCCGTCTTTAATCCAGTTGTAATTGTCCTTAATCTGTGTGATCCCCATAAGATCTTCACCGAAAGCCATCTGAATTTTCCAAATGGTTTCCACCTGGCTGTCTCTCACACTTTCATAACAAATTTTGATGAAGCAAAGCGGCAGTCGATCAGCCAATTTCCTGACAATGAAAATCCGACGAGGGGGCTGGACCACTCCTCCCACAAGGCATGCTCACAGGCGAATGACGCAACCAACAGGCGTGAAAAAACTCACGCATGCACACGAAGGTTCAAGCTTGGCTGATGCAATCACACATGATTCAAATCCATATAGTTTTTGCAAAAAATAAAAAGGTCTGTTACTTTTCTAACAGACCTAGTAGATTATACAAACCTAGGTCTTCATTATTTCGCCTGATTTAACTACAAAGGACTACTCTCAAACAATGAACTGTGATGCTGCTGCTACTTTATTCACCCTCAATTCTGCTCAATGATCATTCCATCCGCTGCCCTCTTTATTTTACAATTATTTCCTACTGACTTTACATTACTGAATACATTGTGAGTAAAAAAAATATCTCAGTTAGTCCAGTCATGATTCAAGATTTCTTTATTGTCATTCCACCTTGTGAAGGTACAAAACAACAAATTTTTGTTGCCACTGTCTCCTCGCAAAAACAAAGATGAGTAAAAATAAAATAACAGATATACTATGTACAAATTGGTGTAGGCTACCATTGTTCACATGATGCAATATTTCCTTATGATAAAGCAAGATTGCATATTTTATATGAAAGGCTAAATGGCATACATGAGCTTGTTAATGTGTACTGTTTTAGTACTTCCTGATATGAACTGTTTTCTCTTGTTGATACTTTGCTACTTTTAATTTTCATTGTAATGGAAAATGCATTACTATTAATGAAGTTCACTTTGGAACGTGAATGTTTTGCAAGTCAACTAGGCTGTGATGCAAAACCACAAGATACAGTTGTTCTATCGTATTTCCCAGTAAGAAGCAATGTTACTCCATCAAGTGCACCAATGAAGCCACTGAAATTTTTAAAATGTGGGCAGCATGGTGGCTTTAAGGTGCGTTTACACATAAGCAAGATGCGTTACAAATGTCATTTTCTGTCATTCGTGACACATTCCTAACATTCTTAATGTGACTTAACACATCTGAATATGTTTCTTAATAGTGCGTGTTGGTGCGTGATATTCTTGATATTCGTGGAGCATGTTTTTGCCTGTCAAAAAATCTTCCACGAATGTCACACACCACCCTCATTTCGTCTCATGTCGTGGAGGTCGCAACTGAGCGTATTGATCCGTCTTGATGAGTATTGATCCTTAATAGAACGTGACAACGTTCATAGTGGTTCCTGTGATGGTTCTTGGAGCCCAAACTGTCACACGTTATTACGAAGTGACACGGAAACTGTCAAGTTTTGACACGACTTGTAACGCGGCGTCACATTTCACTGCGCGCCACGACGAATCAGTTTTCTGTCACGTGCGCACAATTAAACTCGGCTCCAAATGTCGTTCCACAGTTCCTGCTGAAGCTCCTCAGGACGCTCCTGCAGGTGTTCCACCTGCTGTTGTAACCGATGAGCGGGAGAACAAGTCTGAGCAACCAGAGGAGCGAGAGGAGACTCACGTGCTGCCAGACATCTCTGCACCTCCTCCAGTCCGGGGGAGGAAGAAGCGTGCACACAATTAAACCCTGCTGCACCCCATTCAGTTTGATTGCTGACACCAAGTAGGCTAAAAGTCAAATTTCAGTGCTCTTCAGCGCGCTCCTGCAGGTGTTCCACCTGCTGCATGTGCCTGATGTTTGGGAAAATGCGCCAGACGAGAGCCGCATGAAGCCACACATCTGGCTCTATCCTCCTCCTCCTCTCTGCGCCACTCCATGGCACAGAGCCCAACTACGCATGCAGTCACAAAGTTCTTCTGAAAAACTGGAGCAATCTGAATTTGGTTGGATGAATATGGGTGTGTGTGTGGAGACAATTCACCTCATTCACAATGTGACAGAACTTAACGATGCGCTGTGCGCAATAGCGCGCGATAGCGCGTAACAACGCGGAACACTATTCTTGACCGTGCGTAATGGTTCCTGATAAATCTCCAGTAACACGTGCCATTAATCGTAACGTGTGGTAACAGGTTGCAACAGTTCCTGAGGACACCTGACACCTCTGCCCCGAATAATCACATTCGTGATTAGCGGCCAACAATGTGTACTTCGTGGCATTCGTGACTTGTCGTCGTTATGTGTAAACGCAGCATTAGTGGTTAGCACTGCTGCCTCACGGTGAGAAGGTCATGGGTTCAATTCCCGCCTGTGGCCTTTCTGTTCTCCCCATGTTTGCATGGGTTTCCTCCTGGTGCTCCGGGTTCCTCCCACATCCGCTGACACGCGGGTTAGGAGGATGGGAATCTTTAAATTGTCCGTAGGTGTGCAAGTGGGTGTGAATGTGTTTGTTTGTCTGTTTGTGGCCCTGTGACAGACTGGTGTCCTTTCCTGGGTGTACTCCGCCTTGCGCTCTTTGACTGCTGGGATAGGCTCCAGCCCCCCGTGACCCTTTTCCATGCCAGGCAGTGGATGCTGGAGTCTGTGTCTTTGGATTGTGTGTGTGAGTGCATCACATCTGTATATGTGTGTGTGTGTGTGTGTGTGTGTGTGTGTGTGTGTGTGTGTGTGTGTGTGTGTGTGTGTGTGTGTGTGTGTGTGTGTGTGTGTGTGTGTGTGTGTGTTTAGCTGTGGGTGAATATGTTGTTTTAGGGACAATGTCCTACTTTGTCCATGCTTTCTGGACCTTCTGGATCAGCTTCTGTGGTTACACCAGGTTTGGAAAAAAATAAGATGATATTTAAATACACTGGTGCTACATTCCATTATTACAGAGATGTCAACTTGACTTACTAAATTACTTTGAGCTATGAATGCCAGAATGGATTTAGTGATGTTGCACACATGCACACTCACTCACAACACAATGTCCTGTTTTTCCTTGGTGAATGTGCTCTTCAGGAGCACAGATTCTGCCTGGTATCGGGGACATGCTGTTGTTTTGCAGCCACTGAATCAAAACCTACCACCAAAGAAATTATGCAATAATGTGAACATTTTTTTAGCCTTGTATACTTTTCTTTCCTCCTCATGTACTTATTTAGCTCACCTCAGGCAAAATGACTTCTGTAATGAACAGCTGCTTCTCAGGTACAGTTCCAGGCACTGACAGGACTCTTTCAAGTCGCCGGATAATCTCTTCTGTCTATAGAGCAACACGTAATAGACATAGAAAAAATTAATTATATATCAAGCTGACAATAATTATTAATAATCAAAGAATCTCTGTACATCTATTACTCCCTTTCCTCATCATCTTAAAGAAAAATGATATAAAGCTGTCTGTCACATATAATCCCGGTTCAAACCCCACGCCTACCATTTTCTCCATTTAACATGGAGTGGCGTGAGGAAGGGTGTCTGGCATAAATCCTGTGCCAATTCAACCTGCAGATACACCTTGGATTTGCTGTGGCAACCCCGTGTGCAAACAAGGAAGCAACCGAAGGGACTTACTTTTTAGTTACATATCAATGTTTACAGTTGTTTGAAGACCAGGAGTTGTGTGTACAAAAATGACAACAATGACATTTTACATACCTTCATGTCATTGAATAAAGTGAAATGTTCACTATAATGTTTCCGTACAGCAGGATCTAGTCCTCTGTGTTTCCACAGATACATTCTATTGGAGAGAGTGTGCCCACTCTGAAGATTTCTTTCCAAATCCTGCAATGTAAGATACACATATATATTTAGATACTGATAGTGTCTTACCAGCATGGACTGTATATTTAATTACTGAATGCATTTTAGTTGAGAAAATGTCATACAGCTCACAGGTGATAATTACATATGTTATTACCTGTATCTCTCCATCTTTCAGAATGTCTTCTGCTTTAACAGACTGCAGAATGTCATCTCTGTTTGAAAGAAAATCATGACCCAAATGTTTACAATGTCTTATTTTCACAAAGTAGGCAATGATGATTATTCTTGTGAACTGTAAATTATATAAAACATGTTTTTTTATTAATTAATGTAAAGATACTGAAAATGATTTGAGGCATTAAGGGAAAAGCCATCTTAATATTTTGTATGAAACACAACTACAACATTTATCACTTTGTTCTTGGTAGCAGCCATGGTTCAACAAAACAGGAGATTATTCTTACATTTCAGGGGTACAGGTGCATCCACACACAAAAAAAACAAACAAACAAAAAAAAATCCTGAGCTGTCCAGTCACCCTCCACACCAGCACACTGAAAATGCATCCAGTTTTTGCATGCTGTGCACTGTACCCATGGGTAGTCCTTAATGTGGTCATGGAAAACACTGTTGAAAAAGCAGAATTACAATATCTTTACCAATAGTAAACAATACCTTTTGATGTACTAACAAGTTGGTCCACTTCAACAATACCCGAAAGTCTTACTGCCATATTTCCTAAATGGCTTAGCTTTTTTCTTATCTTGTCAACTGTTGTGTGTAAAGAACTATAAACCTGAATTTTTTTTTTTTTTTTTTTTTGGTTATGTTGTACATACCAGGTTGTCCCAGTTGCTCAGTGGAACAAACAGGACTTAATTTTCCATGCCAGGCAATGGATGCTGGAGTCTGTGTCTTTGGATTCTGCTTCTTGGAGTTTGCTTTCCTTCGTCTCCTTCAGCAAGATTTCCTCAGCAGTTGGTGGGAAGTCCTACATCACAAAGACCTTTGTTGTACATCATTTCTCTTTTAAGCAGCACAGATTTAGACATATCAATTAAACTAACCCCAGCATTCACATTCTTCAGAATTTGTGCTGCATGGTACAGACGCAGAGTCCTACATTGGCTTAAAGTGAGAGCCTCTGCTATGACCTCACAGTTTAGGACTTCATTTTCAGTTGCCTAGTTGGGAACAAAACAAGTCACTTCATGAAATTACATACTACACTTGCACTTGACAAGAAGAGAAGCAGGTCAAATAATAAGCAGCTCACTGAACACATAAAAACTCCACAATTAACAGAGTTTTGCTGCTTCCACTGTGCAGGATATGTCACAGTCCAACCTTCCAGGCCACCAGAAAATCTGAAGACATTTCTACAAAAGAAACTGTCAATAGTTTAGTGTCATGCCATGTAATTGTAATTAATGACAAATGTTGCATATGACCCTCTCGTTACCTGAGGAGGTCCATGTCACCCTCACTGATCTGACAGTAAAGCCTGAGTGGCTTTTGCCGTTTCTGCATAATTAGCTTAACAAAAACACTTTTGTTCAAAATGTCAGAGGTATTTTTACAAAAAAAAAAAAAAAAAAAAATCTATGAATAACGTAAAACTTTAAAATTAATGGTGGCTCACCCAAAGATTAAAATGGTTCCCTGTCTCTGGATAGTAATGACCCACAATCCTCAGCAGGAAAACCTTGTCTGACACCTATAGCACAATAATACAGGTAGGGCAACACATATCTACTTTGTCTTATATGTTGGAAAAAAAAAGTTTAAAAAAGGACCTACAGGGATGCATTTGACGACCTTGTCACTGACAGCTCCATTATTTGTCCATTCTTGGTGCCACAAAATGAAATCATAGACACCCAAAGAACCACACTATAACATAAAATGTCGTATTAATAGCAGCAAATGTTGATAAGAGAACAAACAATAATAAATGGAGGAACATTACCATGTTTTCTTGAGCCAGCTGGGCAACTCGGTAGTTAACTGCCTGCAAAACAATACAGTGGTTAAAAAAAAAAAAAATATGCTAAGTATAAGGAAAACATATACTTAATAATGCATTAACTGTCATTACAGTTCAGTTCACTTATTACTTAATTTCACAGAATTTTTGTCAACACATCATCCGTCGACCATGGCATAACCATGGAAGACTGTCCCAACAACTCCTGTGGGCAAATGCTGCCAATATCCTTTATTGTCACTGGAAATCGCCTTGAGACATAACTTAGGGCTTGATTTTCATCACGGGATCCACTGAACAACTCCTTGAGTTTTTCCTTAAACCACACATATTACTTTTTAAATTATATTATTAAAAAAAGTTAAGAAAAAAGGAAAATGACAAGGATACTAAGAAATTACCTTGTCATTATCATCGATCGCATAGAATTGTGCTTCAAATGAAGATTTGACGATGCTATCAGGTTGGATGTTGAGATCGTCAGCTAAAGTTCGCTGACAGTCTTCCTTTCCCTCTAAAAAATATCAAAGAACAAAAAATTATGAATTTGGAAAACAGGTTTACTTTGCCGTTTTCACAGGACCAAATAAAGGGCATGGTTATGACACTTCCTTTTTTATTTTACCACTGCCACAACTTTTAAATCCTTTTTTATTATGTAATAGCATATAGTGAACAAGCTTACCAGCAGACTGCAATTCCAGCATCCCATGAAGGCCAATAGATAACTGTGTATTGCATAAGGCCTCCATTTCTGCCTTAAAAGTTTTATTTTATCATTGTGCAGATCTATCAGTACCCTTACAGTCTGTTTAAAATGTGGCTCTTTCATTTGGCGCAATGAGTTGCGAACTGATGCAAGTTCCCAATTGAACTGTTCTGCAGCTGAAGAGTTAATCTCTTTCCTTAGGCTGGGGCAAATGTTCAGACTTCTCAGCTTCTCTTCTGACAATCATCTGATATAACTGGGGTCAAAATAAACAGAACACTGCCATCTACTGGTGCCCAGACGCTTAGTACTTAGGGCAAATATTGCCATGAACACTACTGGCCAGTAGATGGCAGTAGAGGCCTTGAAAACAAAATTCCAGATAATCCCTGTCTGCTACATTTAAAATGCGTGGAATTTAACAAACGCAAATACAATAACAACGTCTATAAACCCAGAGAATATATTCACGTGAGTTTTAGGCACTAGAATTTAATGCTGTTGTCCATGGAGCCTGAACAGAGTGTCTGAAATGCAATTGTCCTGTCGTGAATGTACTGAGATTACATCATCCTACCCATAATGCACTGCTGGGCACAGCATGTGCTCACAAAACCTTAAAAATTAGCACATTACTTTAAAACTAAAACATATATCTGATATTTTCACTTTATAAAACTTCAGACATGACAGTAATTTTAAATAACTTGTCCAAAATTAGTTTGGTTAAAATTTGAACCATAAGTTAAAAATGTATGCCTCTGGATGACTTAGGTGATATTGCCAGCATATTGGTATGGTGTTAAAAAAATATATATATTTTTTGGCCATTTCTCTTTTGTCTACAGAAGCTAGAGACACTCTCTTCTGTTAGAGAGTATAACTGTCCATCTGTTACAAAACTTTTAACAGGTAGGCGCTGAACTGATTTTAAAAATGCTTGTAGCTGTTCAGCTTTGTTTACTTTATCTGTCTAAAAGTTATCTGACAAAAATTAATCGGAAGATAATTCGTCCGATAATGGTTTTTAAAGTTATCTAAAAAGATAATTTGATAATGAAAACATTATCTTCGATAATTATCTGTTATCGGATTACCGGAAGTGTGCCCACCACTGGTTATAGGCTTGGAAAAATAAATACATACAAATCATATAAAAAAAACATTTCCCACCTCCAGCTTTCTGTAACTTTAAATACAGCTTTGGGTGTATGTCCTTGAAGTTGAGAAGTTCTTGAAGCCTGTTAACCAGATCTGCAATGGACCCCTCAGCAGACACACCCAAAGCATTACAGGCATCTTGCATTTCTTTTTTCGCAGGCTGCAAATTGAAACGACAAAAGAGACCCAGTTCGCACATTATGTCATGTAACATATTGATGCGAATAACATTAGGAATGTAGACTGTAGGCCTATGTCTATAGTTACAGTATACTGACTAACACAATGTGCACTGGTGATTTTACTGTGTATGGTATCATTACCATTATGTTTGAAGTTATTACACTTTTCTACATGTATGATGTATATAGCACTGTCCATATTTAGTCCATACCTGTTATGAGTCCCTCTGCTACCAGTGACCTGTCCAAGTCAGACCATGCCTTGACTATATCAACCTCCAGGTCTTTGTCAGATACAGTCTTTGGATCTGGCCTTTTAAATGTCCCAACTGCCATTTAAGTTTTGCACACAATTAAATAAACATGGCAACCATGCAAATATTCATTAAGAAACAGGCTCACCAATAACTTAAAATATGTAATCCAAACATAGATACATTTTCCATATCAACATTCAGAAAGATATGTTATTTACTCTGCCCACCTAACAGACTTGATACAGGCACTAGAGGTGGGCGATACCGGGAATTTTGCTATTGATCTGATACCAAGTAAATACAGGCCCAGCATCACTGATATTGATACAGATACTTTTTCATATTTAAGCTTCATAGATCCAAAGGATCCAAAAGAGCTAGGATAGAATTTTGCCAAGCATTGTACGTGACAACAAAATACTTTATTATCATAATCAACATTTTTGTTTAAAAAATATCACTCAACACAACTTAAAACAAAATCTCCTGAGGTAGAGGGTTGACAAACCACAATACAAGGTTGCGCTGCTCCGTGTTGTGTGACACAGCGCAGCGCAGCTCTTACAGAGAGTAGACTTTGATGAATCTGCGTGCGCAGCAGTCAGTGTGTGTGGGACAGAAAAAAGCTTGAGTATCGATCTTTTTACACGAGGATCGTTCAATATAAATACCAGCGTTGGTATCGATGTTATCGATATTAGGATCGATCCGCCCACCTCTAACAGGTACACATTTGTATGTGCCAGTCAGTTATGAGAATCTCTATCGTCAATGAGATGTTACTGAAGATGAAAACATAGAAAAAAATGTCTTACTTGGGACATCAAAGGCCAGTTTCCAGTTGGCATTGGCAACAACCACAGCTGGATGGTGCCCACACTGGGAGCAGGAGAACTCAAATTTGAAGTTGGTGAGGGATAAATAGTGATGAAAGTCCCGCTCACTATTTGGTGGTGGTACCTGTTGTCATTTAAAAATGAGAGTCTCCAGCATGCGTCCACTGGTTGTCTTGTTCTGCAAAGACACAACATACAAATGATATCTGTTAACAGTTACTCACTGATGTAAATGCTGGCTGAAATTTTAAAACAAATGTTTTCCCTTACCGCCAATCCAGACACCAGAAGTGCACACAAAGGCAATGTGATGAGGACGCGGTTGTTAAAGTTGTGAAATCCAGAAGTATATTCTTGGAATCTCACAACATTTAAACATACTGGGCACTCCTTAACAGCTACACAGACACCTATTAATTGAAAGAAAAGAATTTCCAGTATCTCGTGAAACAGGAAAAAGTTTAATTACATATACACAGCACTGTAACTTTGCTGTAGCAGCTGTAACTGAATACAAATTTGAATGTGAGATCCTGATGGATACAGTCCTGCAAAAGCATAGATTTGCATTTTTTGAGACTTACCTTTTTTTTTTTTTTTACATTTTTTATCCCATACACCACAGCTTGGGTGGTTACTGTTGTGAGTGGATTCAGAGCTGGAGGGGTGGAACCTGGGCAGTAGGGGCAAGTGTGTTCTGAGGGGACAAAACACTGTGGTGGTTCCTGCTCATTTGTCCTCAGCTCCACAGGCAAATCCTGAAGGCACGAAATGCGCTTGTGTGTGACCAGATATTCAGTCACTATGCAGGTTTTCTGTGTGTTGAAATTGTGTGTTTCACAGCTGATGGTGCTTTCAACAATGTGACTTTCCAGGTCATCTATGTCGTGTGACTGAATGTCTGATGTTGCCATTAAGGTTCCTGGGGACTCTTGATAATCCACCACATTGCCATCATACGGTGAATACACCCGTGTGAGGTCCCAGTTCCCCCACACTGACAGTTCCACTTTCCAGCCACAGAATCAAAAGTGACTCTGGTTCTTCTGAACTGACACCAGTTGTCTGTCTCATTAGTGAAGACAGAGAAAAATACCCACCATTTTGAGTATCCCGCCTCTTCAAAAATAACAGGGAACACACTGTCAACTTCACAATTTTTGGCAGCCATGTTTAGGTTCTCACACCTGACCCCCCCATTCAGAGGACATCAGTCCTTTTTTCAACATGTCTTGGAGGGAGGCAGCTGTGAGGGTTGCTGGCTTAACATAAGAGATGTGCATTGCCAGGACAATGCACATCTCTGCACATCTCACATTGCTGCTAATCCTCCGCCCCGGCGGAGGATTAGCAGCAATCTTCCATTCCAGCTTATTAATTAATCAAAAACCCAGAGAGAGCTTTAATTCATTTGAAAGCTTGACTCTTAGTCTTGTCCATCCAAATTGGAAGTCTATCTATCGTCCACCTGGTCGTTACTGTGAGTTTCTCTGTGAATTTTCAGACCTTTTGTCTGACTTAGTGCTTAGCTCAGATAAGATAATTATAGTGGGCGATTTTAACATCCACACAGATGCTGAGAATGACAGCCTCAACACTGCATTTAATCTATTATTAGACTCTATTGGCTTTGCTCAAAAAGTAAATGAGTCCACCCACCACTTTAATCATATCTTAGATCTTGTTCTGACTTATGGTATGGAAATAGAAGACTTAACAGTATTCCCTGAAAACTCCCTTCTGTCTGATCATTTCTTAATAACATTTACATTTACTCTGATGGACTACCCAGCAGTGGGGAATAAGTTTCATTACACTAGAAGTCTTTCAGAAAGCGCTGTAACTAGGTTTAAGGATATGATTCCTTCTTATGTTCTCTAATGCCATATACCAACACAGTGCAGAGTAGCTACCTAAACTCTGTAAGTGAGATAGAGTATCTCGTCAATAGTTTTACATCCTCATTGAAGACAACTTTGGATGCTGTAGCTCCTCTAAAAAAGAGAGCTTTAAATCAGAAGTGCCTGACTCCGTGGTATAACTCACAAACTCGTAGCTTAAAGCAGATAACCCATAAGTTGGAGAGGAAATGGCGTCTCACTAATTTAGAAGATCTTCACTTAGCCTGGAAAAAGAGTCTGTTGCTCTATAAAAAAGCCCTCCGTAAAGCTAGGACATCTTTCTACTCATCACTAATTGAAGAAAATAAGAACAACCCCAGGTTTCTTTTCAGCACTGTAGCCAGGCTGACAAAGAGTCAGAGCTCTATTGAGCTGAGTATTCCATTAACTTTAACTAGTAATGACTTCATGACTTTCTTTGCTAACAAAATTTAACTATTAGAGAAAAAAATTACTCATAACCATCCCAAAGACGTATCGTTATCTTTGGCTGCTTTCAGTGATGCCAGTATTTGGTTAGACTCTTTCTCTCCGATTGTTCTGTCTGAGTTATTTTCATTAGTTACTTCATCCAAACCATCAACATGTTTATTAGACCCCATTCCTACCAGGCTGCTCAAGGAAGCCCTACCATTATTTAATGCTTCGATCTTAAATCTGATCAATCTATCTTTGTTAGTTGGCTATGTACCACAGGCTTTTAAGGTGGCAGTAATTAAACCATTACTTAAAAAGCCATCACTTGACCCAGCTATCTTAGCTAATTATAGGCCAATCTCCAACCTTCCCTTTCTCTCAAAATTCCTGAAAGGGTAGTTGTAAAACAGCTAACTGATCATCTGCAGAGGAATGGTCTATTTGAAGAGTTTCAGTCAGGTTTTAGAATTCATCATAGTACAGAAACAGCATTAGTGAAGGTTACAAATGATCTTCTTATGGCCTCGGACAGTGGACTCATCTCTGTGCTTGTTCTGTTAGACCTCAGTGCTGCTTTTTGATACTGTTGACCATAAAATTTTATTACAGAGATTAGAGCATGCCATAGGTATTAAAGGCACTGCACTGCGGTGGTTTGAATCATATTTGTCTAATAGATTACAATTTGTTCATGTAAATGGGGAATCTTCTTCACAGACTAAGTTAATTATGGAGTCCACAAGGTTCTGTGCTAGGACCAATTTTATTCACTTATACATGCTTCCCTTAGGCAGTATTATTAGATGGTATTGCTTAAATTTTCATTGTTACGCAGATGATACCCAGCTTTATCTATCCATGAAGCCAGAGGACACACACCAATTAGCTAAACTGCAGGATTGTCTTACAGACATAAAGACATGGATGACCTCTAATTTCCTGCTTTTAAACTCAGATAAAACTGAAGTTATTGTACTTGGCCCCACAAATCTTAGAAACATGGTGTCTAACCAGATCCTACTCTGGATGGCATTACCCTGACCTCTAGTAATACTGTGAGAAATCTTGGAGTCATTTTTGATCAGGATATGTCATTCAAAGCGCATATTAAACAAATATGTAGGACTGCTTTTTTGCATTTACGCAATATCTCTAAAATCAGAAAGGTCTTGTCTCAGAGTGATGCTGAAAAACTAATTCATGCATTTATTTCCTCTAGGCTGGACTATTGTAATTCATTATTATCAGGTTGTCCTAAAAGTTCCCTAAAAAGCCTTCAGTTAATTCAAAATGCTGCAGCTAGAGTACTGACGGGGACTAGAAGGAGAGAGCATATCTCACCCATATTGGCCTCTCTTCATTGGCTTCCTGTTAATTCTAGAATAGAATTAAAATTCTTCTTCTTACTTATAAGGTTTTGAATATCAGGTCCCATCTTATCTTAGGGACCTCGTAGTACCATATCACCCCAATAGAGCGCTTCGCTCTCAGACTGCAGGCTTACTTGTAGTTCCTAGGGTTTGTAAGAGTAGAATGGGAGGCAGAGCCTTCAGCTTTCAGGCTCCTCTCCTGTGGAACCAGCTCCCAATTCAGATCAGGGAGACAGACACCCTCTCTACTTTTAAGATTAGGCTTAAAACTTCCTTTTTGCTAAAGCTTATAGTTAGGGCTGGATCAGGTGACCCTGAACCATCCCTTAGTTATGCTGCTATAGACGTAGACTGCTGGGGGGTTTCCCATGATGCACTGTTTCTTTCTCTTTTTGCTCTGTATGCACCACTCTGCATTTAATCATTAGTGATCGATCTCTGCTCCCCTCCACAGCATGTCTTTTTCCTGGTTCTGTCCCTCAGCCCAACCAGTCCCAGCAGAAGCCTGCCCCTCCCTGAGCCTGGTTTGCTGGAGGTTTCTTCCTGTTAAAAGGGAGGTTTTTCCTTCCCACTGTAGCCAAGTGCTTGCTCACAGGGGGTCGTTTTGACCGTTGGGGTTTTACATAATTATTGTATGGCCTTGCCTTACATATAAAGCGCCTTGGGGCAACTGTTTGTTGTGATTTGGGCGCTATATAAAAAAATTGATTGATTGATTGATAATGTGCCTTTTTAAGTTACTTGGAGAACTTAGCACAGCTGTACAGTGTGGACATGGTACGTGGCCTGGCTTGGAGTCTATGTTGTCTATAGGGTTTTCTGTTATATTGTTGGCTTTTTCGTTTTGAAGTCTTTCTGTTATCTGTAAAAGGATAAACAAAGCCATTAGTAATTGAAACTCTGCAAAGATACAAAAATATGCTACTTTCTGGATGCATGGTAGATTTACATGTTGTGTAGTATTATTATCACTACCAGCCTCAAACTCAGCAATTTAGCAGTTCATGGAAAAAATACAATAAAAATATAGACAAAGATTTAATGTCATTTACTACCTTGTTTTTTGCTTGAAGCAAGTCCTGCAGGAGATGAATAAAATGACAAAGTGGTAAACATTACGAGTGTATTAATTATACAGGTCATAACATCAAAATGGACTTAAAAAAAAACTGCACCCCAAAATCTGAACAAAATTATACAAACATATATTACTAGGATGTTGACATGTGGGTAACACAGGTTGTAAGATGCGGTTATTTGTACTATATATGGAGGACAGCTGACTTTTGGGGAAAACCTATTTGCAGTTATACTACATTTAAACTACATTATACTGCTGTCTGGGATGTTCCAGATGTACAGACTGATGAATTCTGTCAGGTCTGCATCCCAATCACATGCTTTTACTTTGAAATACAGGCTCTTATTGTGGAAGTACGACGTAAACAGGCTTGTATTCAAAACAAATTAGCTATTTCTCAAAAAATATTGGTCCAATCACCTTGCTGTTTCACTACTTGAATCCTCATGGAAACAAACAAACAAAACATAAGCATGCCAAAGGAATGAAAGTCAACTCTTTCTGGATTTCCAATTGATGCTCCTGTTACACAAACACACTAACAATGGATTGTAAGTTTTAATGGGTGACAAATACCAAACAAATAAATGACTGTAATTTAAAATGTTGTTGATTTATATCTATTCCTTGTTCAAAGCTTGGAAACAATGTTAAAGTCAAGCTAGATGTTTAACATATTCTAATGATTCCAGCCTTTCGTACACAGTGATGCAAACATCTTATTATGGGGAGTGTCAGATATTCAGAAGAAATACTTTAACACATCTCAGCAAATACAGAATTTATTCTATTTTTATGGGTTCATGCCTTTGTGATGTTGATTGTTGTAGGGATAAAAGTGTGATTTGACAGCACAACCCTTACCATGTATGTCTTTCAAATGCTTCATGAAGTTCCATGGCCGTGAAATACTTTTAAAATTACAAAATGGACAATGGTAGTGGCTTCTGGATGCTTGTGATTTGTCCTTGCAGAAGCAGGCCACCACAAATTTGTCTGGAAAAACAAACAAACAACAACAACAACCATAAAAGTAATTTTGAAAAAAAAAAATGTAATTGCATCCTACACCTGTAATGTTCAGCTGAACATACAATATGAAAACTTTATTATCCTCAGATGTGGATTTTTTTTTTCTTTAGTTTCACCATAAAAACACAGAGAAATGTTATGACATGGTCTGAAATCATACCTTCATTGTTTTCCACAAAGTAAATGGCATCTACAAGATGCTTTTTGCAAAGATGATTCTTATTTTCCAGTTCCTTTTTTTGACAAAAGACACATTCAGAACCATCACAGGCCAAAAACGATGCAACACCCGATGTGACCCTGTGAAAAATAATAACAAATAAAAATAAATGAAAGCCCAACGGCTAAAACTTACTTTATAAGTACGTGAAAATTGTTTAATGCAGGAGTACATAAACCTTTATATGTGTGTCACAATAATTTATCTCACTAAGTCCTTTTGTTTACTTATAAGTCTTTCTCACCTTCCATTTTCCAAACCGGTTTAAAATGCAAAAAGATGTGTCCGTACTCAAGCGTCTGTGGATACATTAAAGTTGGTCCTAGTATGTAAACTTACATATCATGCAATTAACAACTTTTTTAACGCATAGAAAAACAAACAAACATGTTTTATGCAATGAAAAAAATGTTTTTATGTTGTTAAACTTGAGTTAAAATTCAAACTTTTGGATTGTTGTGCAAATATTTTTGGTTTACATGTTTGTTTGTTTTTATCATACAGGTGCCATGTTTTTGTAACATTCTTAATTATCCCGAATAAATATAACTACCTACCAAGATCTCTCCAGTCCTCCTTTTCGGTGATAATGCGGAGGAAGAAACGTGTTGAAAGATGGCCTGCAGTGATACACCCCTTTTCACACCTTTCGTACTGTATACGCCCCCAGGACCACCTTGTTGTCTTCACACTTGTTTACCAGAGGTTGCAGTTAAATAAGTGGGGGTGGGGGAAGCAGCTCAGTGAAGCTGACCCCCCACCCACATAAAAAAATCCAAGCAAAACACACTGAGGGGGTTGTGCTTCATTTGTGGCAGATTTGTTGTATTTGTGCTGCTATGGTTTTTGAGATATAAAGATTATTTTTTTTAGGTCATTCAGAGGTCATCACCCCCGGCTTTCCCCAAAATGAACCAGACTGGTCCACCTTTTTAGTGCTTCATTTGTGCTGTTAAAATTTTTATTTGTGCTGCTCTTACTTTCTGAGATATAAGAGTTTTATTTCGAACCACCTTGAGCAAATGTGGAGATGTCTGGAGTTCTACTTGATGTTGACATGTCCTGTCTCAGGACTTATGTCCTTTTTTGTCCTTTTTTAACTGTGATGTGAGAGTTGAGCAGAGAACAAGGAACTAATGCCTGCAGCCAGACTTTTTTTCTTTAATTGTTCACATGTGCGCGCTGTGAACGAACGTCCATGAGTGGACTAGAGATATCCAGACTTTTTACTGGATATTTCTGGCAGTCAGTCTGCTCCTTTTTTTTTTTTTTTTTGTGGTCTTTTTCAGCGTGTAGTTTTTACTGCATTAAGTACACGGTATAAAAACAATCCTGCGTGATTTATACTGCTGGGAACAATGGAACACAGCAGGAATCATAAATTGTCTTCGAGTCCGCCGGGTAACGCCTTTGCCCCGGACTTTGCCCCGACTTGCGCTGGAACTACTTCCTTTCTGCGTCGAGCACAGGATGCCAAAAAATTAACAAACAGGTTAATTTTCGGCGCCGACTTGCTTCCTCCTTTGCGCCCGAGCTGCATCGTCTCGGCACTGAGTTGCTTCCACGCAGCGTCGTCATAATGACGCACGGCGCAACTGGGAGCAACAGGGTAGGCACCCCCAGTGTGAAAGGGGCATAAGTTTTGTGAGAAATTTAGTTTTAGTGTAGTTTCACGTTTTGCCAGCAGGGGGACAGTTCAAAAGTGCTCGATCGTCTTCAGAATGGCTGAAGTGAGGAAAGGAAATGCTGTTCTCTGCTCGTCTCATTATTTTCCTGTATTTACAGGTGAGTATATGTCACCAAGCACACCTTTGTTTTGTTCTTCATTTTGTAAATAAAATAACTTTGTTTAGCACTTGTATTTTATTAATCATGGAGCATACTTTACATGCGTTCTTCACTGAATCATGTCTGTGCTAAATCTGATCTGTGTACAACAGTGATCATTCATTAATAAGGAATGCTACTGACACCTTGTGGTAGGAAGTAGAATTTACACATATTACGTCCCCCCTTTCTTGAAGTAGATAACCAAATTAAATGCATTACAGGTGTCAGTTTGTTTTAAAACCATTACCTTAGAAACTTTTCATTTAACTTGCATAGATTACTTATCTTACTATTGGTCGTAGCAACATAACTCATAATCATTTCTCAGTTACTCAGCTACTGTAAGACACAATGGCAAATTACTGTGACTAAACTTAAGCATTAATATAACCATAACAACACAACACATAATAAAGGAACATTAACTCTTTTTTTTTTTTTTTTTTACACAGGTTAAGTCTCATTAACTCCTTTTTTACAGTCAAGTCTTTCAGGTTTCTTGATTGTTCTTGCGGATCTTCTTGTCGCTGTTTCACCTGGAATAAATGTATTGGTTAGATTTTCAGTGTGTGTGTCTGTGTTGCAGTGTGTAGTGTGTGTAGAGTTGGACTCAGCTTGGGCTTGACTGAGCTCTGGTCTGGAAGACTCTGGTGTTGCTGGTGTCTTCAGGAGACTGCGCCGGTTTCGCCTGATGATCTGTCCTGTCTGGCGTTCTCACGGTTGTAGGACTGTGGAGCGACCTCTTGAGAACAGTGGCTTTCGTCGTCCATCCTTCAGGACTTTCAATCCTGACTGTGTCATCCTGACAGTGTGTGGAAGCGGCTTTGCTGTCTGTAATAGAAAGTCTTTTGTTTCATTTTCTGATGTTTCAACTTTTGTTCCAGCTTTAGGTGTTTCTTTTGCTTTGAACAGGTTGGAAGTGTTGTTCGGAGCTTTCTTTTCATTAGCAGCTCAGCAGGTGACAGCCCGCACTCCAGAGGTGATGCTCTGTAGCTTAGTAGAGCCAGGTAAGGATCAGAGTCACTGTCTGCAGCCGAGTCCACTGTCTGCAGCCTTCTCCCAGCTGCTTGAGGATGTGAATGCCTTTCTCTGCTTTGCCATTAGGACTGTGCATACAGTGGCTAGATGTGACATGCTTGAAATCATAGACTTTTGCAAAGTCTTGCCACTCTTTGCTACTGAAGCATGGTCCATTGTCACTCATTACTGTATGTGGAATGCCATGTCTGGCGAAGATGGATTGGCAAGTGTAATGACACAGTTGGACGATGTACTTGAGAGTAATGCCATCTCGGGGTAATTTAAGAAATAGTCAATTACTACTAAGTAGTCCTTTCCTTTCAGGTGAAACAAGTCCATTCCCACTTTGTGCCACAGTGTTGTTAGCACATCAGTTACAGTCATTGGCTCTTTTGTTTGTTTGTTTCTGTATTTCTGGCATGTTTCGCATCTACTTATCATGTTGTCAATGTGTTTGTTAAGCCCAGGCCAGAACACTGTCTCCCTTGCCCTTCTTTTACATTTTTCGACACCTAGGTGTCCTTCGTGTATTCTCTGCAGTAGCTCTTGTCTGAGCGTACTTGGAATGACTACGAGGTCTATTAGAAAAGAAGCCGACCTTTTTATTTTTTTC